>NC_036844.1:35835606-35856226 GCF_002910315.2 Salvelinus sp. IW2-2015
ACAGGAGAAGAATAGCTCTCGAGGATTATCTGTCTGTTTGCTCTCGAGCGGCCGGTACTGTGGTGCCTTCTCCTCTTCCCGCCGGAAGCGGGATTTTTTTCTTTGTTAAGAAAGAAGGACGGTACTCTGCGCCCTGCGTGGATTATCGAGGGCTGAATGACATAACGGTTAAGAATCGTTATCCGCTTCCCCTTATGTCGTCAGCCTTCGAGATTTTGCAGGAGCCGGTGCTTTACTAAGTTGGACTTCGTAGCTACATCTCGTACGCATCAGAGGAGGGGGCACGAGTGGAATAACGGCGTTTCACAACTCCGTTAGGCGCATTTTGATACCGGGTTGCTGCGTTCGGTCCTCGCTAATGCTCCAGCTGTCTTTCAGCATTAGTTAATGATGTACTGAAGAGACATGCTGAACAATTTTTGTTTCGTTTACCTTGACGATATCCTGGATTTTTTCACTCGTCACTACGAGATTTCATGTTTCAGCACGTTCACGTGTACTCCAGCGCATTTTCGAGAATTGTTCTACGTGAAGGCTGAGAAGTGCGCTCTTTCATGTCTCTCTGTCAACGTTTCTCGGTTTGTTAATTTCCGCTGAAGGCATTCAGATGGATCCGATTAAGGTCCAGGCTTCGCGATGCCCGTCCTAAGTCACGTGTCGAGTGAGCGCTTTCTCCGGTTCGCTAATTTCTAGTCGGCGTTTCTATCGTATTTTCGTCAAGGGCTGACCCCATCGCAACAGCTCTGACTTCTGTCAAGACTGCTTTAAGTGTCCGGTTCCGCCAGGGACTTTTGATTCTCTCAAGAAGCTTTTACATCCGCCTATCCTTGTTACTCCTGACGTCACTAAACAATTCATTGTCGAGGTTGACGCTTCAGAGGTGGGCGTGGGAGCCATTCTGTCCTCAGCGTTCCAGTCTGACGATAAGGTCGCTCTTGCGCTTACTTTTCTCATCGCCTGTCGCCATCTGGAACGCAACTATGATGTGGTAAACCGCGAACTGCTCGCCATCCGCTTAGCATAGGCGAACTGCGCAGTTGGTTGTGAGGGGCGACCGTCCCTTTTGTCGTTTGGACTGACCATAAGAACTGAGTACTCGTTCGGGCCAAACGACTTAATGCACGTAAGCTCGTTGGGCGTTGTTTTCGCTCGTTCGAGTTCGTATTTCTAATCGTCGGAGAGTAAGAACACCAAGCCTGATTGCCTTATCCCGTCTCTTTAGTTCTTTGTGGCTTCTACCGACCCCGAGGGGATTCTCCTGAAGGGCGTGTTGTCGGGTTGACTGTCTGGGGAATTGAGAGACAGGTAAAGCAAGCACTCATTCACACTGCGTCGCCGCCGCGTTGTCCTAGTAACCTTCTGTTCGTTCCTGTCTCTATCGTCTGGCTGTTCTTCAGTGGGCTCACTTCTGCCAGTTAGCTGGCCACCCCGGCGTCGGGGTACGCTGCTTCTATTCGCCAGCGGTTTTGGTGGCCTTCTTCCAGGAGCGGCACGCGTCGTTTCGTGGCTGCTTGTTCGGACTGCGCGCAGCCTAAGTCAGGTAACTCTCCTCTGCCGTCGTCTCAAGACCGTTCCCATTCCTTCTCGACCATGGTCTCACATCAGCCTTAGACTTTATTACCGGTCTGCCTTCGTCTGCCGGGAGACTGTGATTCTTACGGTATATCGATAGGTTCTCTAAGGCGGCACATTTCATTCCCCTCGCTAAGCTTCCTTCCGCTAAGGAGACGGCCAAATCATCATTGAGAATGTGTTCAGATTCATGGCCTCACGTTTAGACGCGTTTCAGACAGAGGTCGCAATTACACGTCACAGTTTTGGAGGGAGTTCTGTCGTTTGAATTGGTGCTATTCCGTCAGTCTCTCTTCCGGGTTTTCATCCGCAGTCTAACGGTCAAGCAGAGGGCCATCAGTCGATTGGTCGCATTTTACGCAGCCTTCTCGTTTCGAAACCTGCGTCTTGGGCAAGAACAGCTCCCTGGGCTGAGTACGTTCACAACTCGCTTCCTTCGTCTGCTACCGGGCTGTCCCCGTTTCAGAGTAGTCTTGGCTACAGCTCCTCTGTTTTCGTCCCAGCTCGCCGAGTCCAGCGTTCCCTCCGCTCAGGCTTTTGTCAACGTTTGTGAGCGACCTGGAGGAGGGTCAGGTCTGCACTTTGCCGTTACAGGGCGCAGACTGTGAGAGCCGCCAATAAACGTAGGATTAAGAGTCCTAGGTATTGTCGCGGTCAGAGAGTGTGGCTTTCCACTCGTACCTTCCCTTACGACAGCTTCTCGCAAGTTGACTCGCGCGGTTCATTGGTCCGTTCCGTGTCTCTCAGGTCCGTCAATCCTGTCGCTGTGCGACTGCTTCTTCCGCAACATCTTCGTCGCGTCCACCCTGTCTTCCATGTCTCCTGTGTCAAGCCTTTTTCTCGCGCCCCGTTCGTCTCCCCTCCCCCCCCGTCCTTGTCGGGGCGCTCCTATTTACAAGGTACGGAAGATCATGGACATGCGTTCTCGGGAGTGGTCACCAGTACTTAGTGGATTGGGAGGTTACGGTCTGAGGAGAGGAGTTGGTGTTCCATCTCGGGACGTGCTGGACGTTCGTTGATTGAATGATTTCCTTCGTTGCCGCAGGGTTCCTCCTCGAGTGCGCCAGGAGGCGCTGGATGAGTGGGGGGGTACTGTCATGTTTTGTCTTTGATCATGTCTTGTCCCTGTGCTTCCTCTGCTGGTCTTATTAGGTTCTTTCTCTTTCTCTCTCTCTATTCGTCCGTCATGCTCCCAGCTGTTTCTCATTCTCCCTACGACCTCTAATTTACTCTTTCACACCTGTCCGCCTATTTTGCCCTCTGATTAGAGTCCCTATTTCTCCCTCTGTTTTCCGCTCCTGTCCTTGTCGGATTCTTGTTTGATGTTGCTGTTCCTGTGTCCTTGTTTCGCCTGTCGTGTTCTTTGCCTTTTCAGATGCTGCGTGTGAGCAGGTGTCTTGTCAGCTACGGCCAGTGCCTTCCGAAGCGACCTGCAGTCTGTGGTGCGGTCTCCAGGCGTTCCTCTCTATGACGAGAGGATTTCAGTTTCCTGTTTTGGATTACCATTGATTATATCCAGGAGAATCATTATTTGTTTAATACTGGAATAAAGACTCTGTTACTATTACGTCGCTTTTGGGTCCTCATTCATCAGCATAACATGCCCAATGTACGACCATATTAGAGACACATATTTCCCTCAGATTACACAGATCCACAAGAATTTGAAAACAAATCCAATTTTGATAAATCCCAATCTATGGGTGAATACCAACAGCAGCAAGATTGTGATCTGTTGCCACAAGAAAAGGGCAACAGTGAAGAAACAACACCATTGTAAATACAACCATATTTATGCTTATTTATTTTCCCTTGTGTACTTTAAACCATTTGTACCATTGGTACAACACTGTATATATATATATATACATAATATACATTTGTAATGTCTTTATTGTTTTGAAACCTTTGTATGTGTAATGCTTACCGTTAATTTTTATTGTTTATCTACTTTTGTATATTATCTACTCACTTGCTTTGGAATGTTAACATGTTCCCATGCCAACAAAGCCCTTGAATTGATTGAATTGAGAGAGTGGGGAGTGAGGAGGGCCAGGTAAGGAGAAGGAGAAGGAGAAGGAGAAGGAGAAAGAAAGATAAAATGAGTTGTCCTACTCTGAATCATCTTGATATGTTGTTGTTGTTTGTTGTTGTTAAAGCAGGTCCATGATGTTTATCTAGCAGACCTAAAGAGACTTAGAGGAAGTGCAATGTGGATGGTGGAGAACTTAGAGAAGTGCATAGTGGTTATGGGTGGAGACTTAGAGAAGTGCATGTGTATGGTGGAGACTTAGAGAAGTTGCATGTGGTATGGGTGGAGACTAGAGAAGTGCATGTGGTATGGGTGGAACTTAGAGAAGTGCATGTGGTATGGGTGGAGACTTAGAGAAGTACATGTGGTATGGGTGGAGACTTAGAGAAGTGCATGTGTATGAGTGGAGACTTAGACGAAGTGCATGTGGTATGGGTGGAGACTTAGAGAAGTACATGTGGTATGGGTGGAAGATATAGAGAATTGCATGTGGTATGGGTGGAGACTTAGAGAGTGCATGGTGGTATGGGTGGAGATATAGGCAGATAGTGCATGTGGTATGGGTGGGAGAACTTAGAGAAGTGCATGTGGTATGGGTGGGACTTAGAGAAGTGCATGTGGTATGGGTGGAGACTTAGAGAAGTGCATGTGGTATGGGTGGAGACTTAGAGAAGTGCATGTGGTATGGGTGGAGACTTAGAGGCGCGAGAAAGCAGCTCATTGATGGAAGGGAGAGGTGGAGAAGTGTTCTGATTGGATGTGGGGCTACATGTTTAAATCAATTAGCCACAGAAAAAATGAGTCGCCACACAACTCACGGAAAAATAGCAGCTTCATACTCAATTAACACATAGTAGTAGAGTGTGTCACGCCTGCTCCCGCTCTCTGGCGCTTGAGGGCGCCAGGCTGCCCGTCATTACATACATACCTGTCACCATCGTTACGTGCATCAGCGCTTCTTTGGACTCACCTGGAATCCATGACTTTGTTGATTGCCTCCTCTATATCTGTCTGTTCCTCAGGTTGATCCCAGTGTCAGCATTTATGTCGTTTTGTTTCCCCTGTCCAGACGCTGTCCGTGTTCTGTTTCATGTCCGTTATTTATTAAATGTTCACTCCCTGTACTTGCTTCTGGTCTCTCAGCGTCTGTCACACTGTGCGTGTGTATCCAGCACAGGGAGATAAGACTTTAGAGGAACATAAATAAAAAGACTCGGAGGAAGGGAGTGTGACAGAAAGTGAGTGGTCTAGATGGATAGATAAGGTAGAGGTGGAGAGAAGAGGAGAGGAGGATAATGTCATGCATAAAAACCCTATAGCATCTGGTGGGTCATGTTAGCGTTATAACAGTCACATACTCCCCTACAGTTAGAGAGAGAGAGAGAGAACAGCAACACAATTAGACACAACCAAATCATGAGAAAACAAAAAGATAATTACTTGACACATTGGAGAAAATTAACACAAAACAGAGCAAACTAGAATGCTATTTGGCCCTAAACAGAAAGTACACATTTGGAGATGAAAAGCTTTGACTCTGCACAGATTCAGTGAGCATAGCCTTGCTATTGAGAAAGGATGCCATGGGTTAGGGTTAGGGGAATAGTGTATCTGGGTTAGGGTTATACATTATTCCTCTAACCCTAACCCAGATACACTATCCTCTTAACGTCTTAATACCCACGCACTACTACTTCTCTATACACAGTATCCTACACCCAGAACTCACCCGCTCATTCCTTTCTCCTAATCACGCGTACCTCCAGATTCGTTATTGCTAACTCAGTATACCCACTAAAAACTACCAAGATACACTATTCCTCTGCTAACCTCTTCATCTCTCCTACTCTCTCGTATCATCTCGAGCACTTCCTCCCTCTAACTTCCTAATGCTACGCAGTTATCCACGAATCAATCTACCTATGTCTCCTAACCTCTCTATATCTACACCAGATACAACTGATTATCCTCTCTATAGCCCTACTCCCATCACACATGTTACTTCTATCTCCCTCTCTGCCTAACCAGCCCAATACACTAATCTCTAATCCAGCATATCCACTATTCGCCTCTAACTCAAGCTCACTTAAACCCCAGATAACTACTCTCTCCGCTAAACCTCCTCACTCACGCCAGATTACTCACTCTTATTCCTACTTAACCACTACGTAACTGCCACATCAACTATTTCCCTCACACGCCTAACCCAATACACGTCACCCCTAACGTCTCAACCTCTCACGATTACTCTATACTTATTATCCCTCTCTTAAAGTTCTCTAACCTCTCCTCCCACAGATCTATCCACTTACTAATCCTAGCTATTCCCAATAATCCGTCCATGCAGTATCTTCTCTCTAATTTCTCCTCTACTTCCTCGTACACTACTCTGCTCAGTACTACCCTATATGAGTCACTACTCCTTGAGACTACATCCACACTCCCACGTGATTCATCACCTACTTCTGATCTGCTCATCTACCTACTATCGTCCAGTCATACACTTATCCCGCTTCTACCGCCTCCAACGTCCAGATACATCCTGTCATCCTCAACCCTCTATCACTCCCAGATACACATTCCCCTAACCCTAACCGATACACTCACTTTCCGCTCCTCCTCACACTCCTTCAACCTCTCGCAGCATTCACAGCTATCTCCCCCGAACCTCCACACCTCTCTCCATATCACTTACTATCTCTCTCCCTAACCCTACACTCCGCAGATTACCCATTCCTCTAATCCCTCAATCCTCAATACACTATTCTCCCTCCTCCTCTATCACCCTGAACCCCAGTCATCATCTATTCCTCTTCCTACACCTAAAACCCAGATTACACCTATTCCTCTGCCTTCAGCCATCTATATTTCTGATGCCGCTTCTGCTCCATTCCTCGCCTGGTTCATAGTCACTCTCATATTTGATTTATCCCCTTCTCCTTCCCTTCTTTCCTTCTCTCTCCTCCTCCTAATCAGCAATGCACATCTGTGCGCATCGATCCATCACGTTACACCAGTCCCCTCTCATTCCCTCTACTTCTAACACTGGAATGCAGTGGAAGTAGGCTGCTGACCCATGACAAGAGGGCAAGATCCATCCTCCTTTCCTCCCTCATCTTCAATCGATACATCCCTGCTCTCCTCCTCTCTCCTCTCATCTCTCCATCTCTACATCAAGGAGGGGCTAAATCGATTCCTGGCCCCCAAAAAAGAGAAAACATCTAAAACCAAGAACATGTGTGCTTCATCCCTTTATCTCCTCCTCCTCCTCCTCCTCTCCTCTTCCTCTCCTCCTTTCCTCCCCTCTTCCTCGCCTTCTCTCCTCCTCATTCCTCCTCCTCCTCCTCTCCCCCTTTCCTCCTCCTCTCCCCCCCTCCTCCTCTCCTCCTTTCCCTCCTCCTCTCCTCCTTTCCTCTCCTCCTCCTCTCCCTTCCCTCCTCCTCCTCTCCTCCTTTCCTCTCCTCCTCTCCTCCTTTCTCTCCTTCCCTCCTCCTCCTCTCCCTCCTTTCCTCCCTCCCCTCTTCCTCTCCTTCTCTCCTCCTCCTTCCCTTCTCCTCCTCGCCTCCTTCCCCTTCTTCTCTCCTCTCCTCCTTCCTCCTCCTCCTCCTCTCCTCCTTTCCTCCTCCTCTCCCCCCTCTCCTTCTCTCCTCCTCTCTTTCTTTCCTCCTCCTCCCATCCCCTCTCTCCTCCTTCTCTCTCCTCCTCTCCTGCCTTGAATCCTTTTCTTTTTTCTCTCTCTTCTCTAACCCCTCTTTCTTTCTCCAATTGTAGTAATAGTGTATTACAGGTGTGTGTATGTGTCTGTTTGTGTTTTCAGCTGGAGGAATAGCATTGATTGTCTCCTAACCTTTAGGGAAGAAGGAGTGTGTGTGTGTGTGTGTGTGTGTGTGTGTGTGTGTGTGTGTGTGTGTGTGTGTGTGTGTGTGTGTGTGTGTGTGTGTGTGTGTGTGTGTGTGTGTGTGTGTGTGTGTGTGTGTGTGTGTGTGTGTGTGTGTGTGTGTGTGTGTGTGTGTGTGTGTGTGTGTGTGTGTGTGTGTGTGTGGTGTGTGTGCGTGTGTGTCTGTTGTGTTGTGTGTTCAGCTGGAGGAAATAGCATTGATTGTCTCCTATACCTTTAGAGGAAGAAGGAGTGTGTGTGGCATCTGTTTGTGTGTGTTTGTGGCGTGTGCGTGTGCGTGTGTGTGTGTGTGATCAGTGTGTTTAACAGAGGATCTATTAGTGTTATTAAGGAGATTGAGGTGTGTTTGCTGTGTGTGTGTGTGACGTGTGTGTGTACGTGTGTGTACGTGTGTGTGTACGCGTGTGTGCTGTGTCAGATAGTATCAGAGAAGTAATCCGGTGTCTTGTGAACCCACTGTTGTTTTTATTAAATGAGGACAACCAGTGTTTCGATCAAGATGTCTTTGATAACATGCTGCTGCTACACAAATTCAATTAATTCTGACTCTCTCTTTCTCTTTGTGTCTCTCTCTCCGTCTCTCTGTCCTTCTCTCTCACTATGTCTATCTCCCTTCATCCCTCCCTCCCCCTTCTATGACTATCTCCCTCCACCAATTATGACTATCCCCCTCCATTCCTCCCCCTATCTACGACCTCCCTCCACCCTCCCTCCCTATAATGACGATCTCCCTCCACCCCTCCCTCCATCCCTCCATCTATGACTATCTCCCTCCATCCCTCCCTCCCCCATCTATGACTATCGCCCGCCCTCATCCCTCCCTCCCATCTCTGACTATCTCCTCCCTCCCTCCATCCCTCCCTCCCCATCTATGACTATCTCCCTCCATCTCTCCCTCCCCCTATCTACAAATCACTGCCTTCTCTGTTCTTTCTCTCTCTCTCTATCTCTTTCTTCTATCTCTCCTCTCTACCTTTTCACTTCATCTCCTCTCACATGTTCCCTCCTCTCATAATTTTTGCTATGTATTTTTGAGAAAGGTTTTCTAAAAAATGAAATTCCTCTTTACTCTCTCCCCTGACAGGTTGTGTATTTGCGGCTGGTTGGAGCTCTCCTCCCCTGACCCAGGGGGGGGGGGGGGGGCGGGTGTATCACCCCCCCCCCCCCCCCCCATATTTTAGTTTAGTTTAGTTTAGTAGAATCCCCATTGCAGCAGCTACTCTTCATCATGTCCCCATTGCAGCAGCTACTCTTCATCAGGTCCCCATTGCAGCAGCTACTCTTCATCAGGTCCCCATTGCAGCAGCTACTCTTCATCAGGTCCACATAAAACGTACAAATACATGACAACGTACAGAACAGTTATAGACAAGAACAACATAAGATATTACATTAAATTTATATTGGAAAAACACCAAAAGAAAACTAAAATATCATTTACACACTATTCGTATATACATGTTCATATTCTTATAAACAGTACAGTTAAATTAGATATTTTTAAAGATCAATGGCTTTTTGCCTGCGTAACTGCAATGTCAATGTCATTTTGGGGGTACTGTGAAGAAACCCACAATGCTGTGTCTGGTGGGGTATATACAGTGCCTTTGGGAAAGTATCCAGACCCCTTGGCTTTTTCCACATTTTGTTACGTTCCATCCTTGTTCTAAAATGTATTGAATAAAACATGTCCTCAGCAATCTAAACACAAGGCCTCATAATGACAAAGTGAAAACAGGTTTTTAGAATTGTTTGCAAATTTATTCAAAATTAAACATTATTTACATAAGTATTCTGACCCTTTGTTATGCGACTTGAAATTGAGCTCAGGTTCATCTTGGTTTCCATTGATCATCCTTAAGATGTTTCTACAACTTGATTGGAGTCCACCTGTGGTAAACTCAATTGATTGGACATGATTTGGAAAGGCACAAACCTGTCTATATAGGTTTCCACAGTTGGCAGTTCATGTCAGAGCAAAAACCAAGCCATGAGGTCAAAGGAATGGTCCATAGAGCTCCGAGGCAGGATTGTGTTGAGGCACAGCGTTGGGGAAGGGTAGCAAGACATTTTGCAGCATTGAATGTTCCCAAGAACACATTTTTAAATAGAAGAAGTTTGGAAACAGCAAGACTCTTCCTAGAGCTGGCTACCCTGCCAAACTGAGCAATCAGGGGAGAAGGAGGAAACCTGGCACCATCCTTACGGTGAAGCATGGTGGTGGCAGCATCGTGCTGTGGGGATGTTTTTAAGCAGCAGCGACTGGGAGACTGGATCGAGGCAAAGATGAACTGAGCAAAGTACAGAGGGATTATTGATGAAAACCTGCTCCAGAGAGCTCAGGATCTCAATTCACCTTCCAGTTCACCTTCCAAAAGGACAACCAGCCTAAGTACACAGCCAAGACAATACATAAGTGGCTTCGGGACAAGTCTCTGAATGTCCTTGAGTGTCCCAGCCGGAGTCCGGACTTGAACCCGATTGAACATCTTTGGAGAGACCTGAAGATAGCTGTGCAGCATCGCTGCCCATTGAACCTGACAGAGTTTGAGAGGATCTAGGTTGATCGTTTCAAGTTCCTTGGTGTCCACATCACCAACAAACTATCATGGTCCAAACACACCAAGACAGTCGTGAAGAGGGCACCACAACACCTTTTCCCCCTCAGGAGACTGAAAAGATTTGTCATGGGTCCCCAAATGCTCAAAAAGTTCTACAACTGCACCCTCGAGAGCATCCTGACCGGTTGCATCACCGACTGTGTCATGACGTTGCCCTCTTTGGGTACAGCGAGCACCATCCCCCTCTCTCTGCACCATACCCCTCTCTCTCTCTCTCTCCTACACCCAGGCTGCTGTTAGGCAGGTCATAAATTCCTGGAGGAGATTCTTCCTCATGGCCAGACAGTACGGAGAGAGAGTGAGTTTTCATAGAGAGAACAAAGGAACTTCTTCCACCTCACAGAATTTGAGAACTGAACAATAGTCATGTTCTGGAAAGGTATAAACGGTCGGTGAAGTAGCCAGCTACGAACAGGTCCGTTTGGTACAATTTTGTGAAACTCATGAGAGACAATACAGCCACATTACCATAACACTGTTTATACAAGAGTCTCAGTTGTGAGGCTTTCATCTAATTGTTGTATAAAATTAATGAGTAAAGATGAAACTATTTGTGAAATGATGTAATGTGATTTTAAACAGTTTATGTTAGGTCAGTACCTAGTCACAGAAAAACACAGCCATTTTTCCAGCCAAAGAGAGGAGTCACAAAAAGCAGAAATATATATAAAATGAATCACTAACCTTTGATGATCTTCATCAGATGACACTCATAGGACTTCATGTTACACAATACATGTATGTTTTGTTCGATAAAGTTCATATTTATATCCAAATCTTAGTTTACATTGGCGCGTTATGTTCAGTAATGTTTTGCCTCCAAAACATCCGGTGATTTTGCAGAGAGCCACATCAATTTACAGAAATACTCATAATAAACATTGATAAAAGATACAAGTGTTTTACATGGAACTTTAGATAAACTTCTCCTTAACTTGTTTGGGATAGGGGGCAGCATTTTCAAGTTTGGATGAAAAGCGTGCCCAGAGTAAACTGCCTGCTACTCAGTCCCAGTTGCTAATATATGCATATAATTGGTAGATTTGGATAGAAAACAATCAAAAGTTTCTAAAACTGCTTGAATGATGTCTGTGAGTATAACAGAACTCATATGGCAGGCGAAAACCAGAGAATAATCCAACCAGGAAGTGGGAAATCTGAGGTTTGTAGTTTTTCAACTCTTGGCCTATCGAATACAGTGTCTATGGGGTCATATTGCACTTCCTAAGGCTTCCACTAGATGTCAACAGTCTTTAGAACCTTGTTTTATGCTTCTACTGTGAAGTGGGGGCGAATGAGAGGGGATTGAGACAGAGGTCTGCCAGAGAGGCATGAGCTGACCATGCGCATTCACGTGATAGTTGGCTTGAGTTCCATTGCATTTCTGAAGACAAAGGAATTCTCCGGTTGGAACATTATTGAAGATTTATGTTAAAAACATCCTAAAGATTGATTCTATACTTCGTTTGACATGTTTCTACGGACTGTAACGGAACTTTTTGACTTTTCGTCTGCTCCTAGTGATCGCGCGTCATGAATTTGGAATACTGGGCGAAACGCGCGAACAAAAAGGAGGTATTTGGACATAAAGATGAACTTTATCGAACAAATCAAACATTTATTCTGGAACTGGGATTCCTGGGAGTGCATTCTGATGAAGATCATCAAAGGTAAGTGAATATTTATAATGCTATTTCTGACTTCTGTTAACTCCAACATGGCGGATATCTGTTTGGCTTGATTTGTTGTCTGAGCGCCGTACTCAGATTATTGCATGGTTTGCTTTTTCCATAAAGTTATTTTTAAATCTGACACAGCGGTTGCATTAAGGAGAATTCTGTAATTCTTTAATTCTGTGAATAACACTTGTCTCTTTTATCAATGTTTATTATGAGTATTTCTGTAAATTGACCAACATTGCAGTTTTTAGAAAATCCCTAAAAAAAGTAAGAGATAAGAATAACAAATAACTAAGAGCAGCAGTAGCGGGGCTATATACAGGGGGTATTGGTCCAGTGTCAATGTGCGGGGGCACCAGTGTTGAGGTAATTTAGGTAATTATGTTCATGTAGGTAGAGTTATTAAAGTGGCTATGCATAGATAATAACAGAGAGTAGCAGCAGCGTGGGGGGCAATGCAAATAGTCTGGGTAGCCATTTGATTAGCTGTTTAGGAGTCTTATGACTTGGGGATAGAAGCTGTTTAGAAGACTCTTGGACCTAGACTTGGCGCTCCAGTACCACTTGCCGTGCTGTAGCAGAGAGAACAGTCTATGACTAGGGTGGCTGGAGCCTTTGACAATTTTTAAGGCCTTCCTCTGACACCAGTCCTGGATGGTAGGAAGCTTGGCCCCGGTGATGTACTGGGCCATACGCACTATCCTCTGTAGTGCCTTGCGGTCGGAGGTCGAGCAGTTGACAAACCAGGCTGTGATGCAGCCCGTCAGGATGCTCTCGTAAGGGACAGCTGTAAAACCTTTTGAGGATCTCAGGACCCATGCCAAATCTTTTCAGTCTCCTGGGGGGGAATAGGTTTTGTCGTGCGCTCTTCACAACTGTTTTGGTGTGCTTGGACATGTTAGTTTGTTGATGATGTGGACTCCAAGGAACTTGAAGCTCTCAACCTACTCCACTACAGCCTCGTCGATGAGAATGGGTGTGTGCTCGGTCCTCCTTTTCCTGTAGTCCACAATCATCTCCTTTGTCTTGATCACATTGAGGGAGAGGTTGTTGTCCTTGCACCACACGACACGGTCTGGTCTCTGACCTTTTCCCTATAGGTTTTCTCATCGTTGTAGGTGATCAGGCACATCATTGTTGTGTCATCAGCAAATATAATGATGGTGTTGGAGTTGTGCCTGGCAATGCAGTCATGAGTGAACAGGGTCCCAGGGTCCTTCGCTTAGTGATGAACTTTGAGAGCACTATGGTGTTAAACGCTGAACTGCAGTCAATGAATAGCATTCTCACATAGGTGTTCCTTTTGTCCAGGTGGGAAAGGGCAGTGTTGAGTGCAATAGAGTTTGCATCATCTGTGGATCTGTTGGAGCGGTATGCTAATTGGAGTGGGTCTAGGTTTTGTGGGATAATGGTGTTGATCTGAGCCATGACCAGCCTTTCAAAGTAATTCATGGTTACAGACGTGAGTGCTACGGGTCGGTAGTCATTTAGGCAGGTTACCTTAGTGTTCTTGGGTACAGGGACTATGGTGGTCTGCTTGAAATATGTTGGTATTACAGACTCAGACAGGGACAGGTTGAAAATGTCAGTGAAGACTCTTTCCAGTTGGTCAGCGCATGCTCGCAGTACGCGTCCTGGTAATCCGTCTAGCCCTGTGGCCTTGTGAATGTTGACCTGTTTAAAGGTCTTACTCACATCGGCTGCAGAGAGCATGATCACACAGTTGTCCGGAACAGCGGATGCTCTCATGCATGTTTCAGTGTTATTTGCCTCGAAGCGAGCAAAGAAGTTATTTAGCTCGTCTGGTAGCCTCGCGTCACTGGGCAGCTCTCGGCTGTGCTTCCCTTTGTAGTCTGTAATAGTTTGCAAGCCCTGCCACATCCGACGAGTGTCGGAGCCGGTGTAGTACGATTCGATCTTAGTTCTGTATTAACGCTTTGCCTGTTTGACGGTTTATCAGTTACCCACTGTATATAGCCTCGTTAATTGTTATGTAAATATCTTGTGTTACTTTTTTGATTTTATTAAACTTTTTTACTTTAGTTCACTTAGTAAATATTTTCTTAACTCTATTTCTTGAACTGCATTGTTGGTTAAGGGCTTGTAAGTAAGCATTTCACGTTAAGGTCTACACCTGTTGTATTCGGCACATCTGACAAATAAAATGTGATTAAATTTAATTTGAGCACTTAGTGACCTATATCAGCACATATTCTCTAGATACTGACAGTTTGCACTTGGTGGCCTATAGCAGCACATATTCTCCAGATATTGAGAGCTAGCACTTGGTGGCCTATAGCAGCACATATTCTCCAGATATTGACAGTTTGCACTTGGTGGCCAATAGCAGCACATTATTTCCAGATATTGACAGTTTGCACTTGGTGGCCTATAGCAGCACATATTCTCCAGATATTGACAGTTTGCACTTGGGGCCTGTAGCAGCACATATTCTCCAGATATTGACAGCTAGCACTTGGTGGCCTTAGCAGCACATTTCTCCAGATATTGACAGTTTGCACTTGGGGCCTGTAGCAGCACATATTCTCCAGATATTGACAGTTTGCACTTGGTGGCCTGTAGCAGCACATATTCTCCGATATTGACAGTTTGCACTTGGTGGCCTTAGCAGCACATATTCTCCAGATATTGACAGTTTGCACTTGGTGCCTGTACGCAGCACATATTCTTCAGATATTGACAGTTTGCACTTGGCGGCCTATAGCAGCACATATTCTCCAGATATTGACAGTTTGCACTTGGTGGCCTGTAGCAGCACATATTCTCCAGATATTGACAGTTTGCACTTGGTGCCCTATAGCAGCACATATTTCTCCAGATATTGACAGTTTGCACTTGGTGGCCTGTAGCAGCACATATTCTCCAGATATTGACAGTTTGCACTTGGTGGCCTATGGCAGCACATATTCTCCAGATATTGACAGCTAGCACTTGGTGCCTGTAGCAGCACATATTCTCCAGATATTGACAGTTTGCACTTGGGGCCTATAGCAGACACATATTCTCCAGATATTGACAGTTTGCACTTGGTGGCCTGTAGCAGCACAATATTCTCCAGATATTGACAGTTTGCACTTGGTGGCCTATAGCCAGCACATATTCTCCAGATATTGACAGTTTGCACTTGGTGGCCTGTAGCAGCACATATTCTCCAGATATTGACAGCTAGCACTTGGTGGCCTATAGCTGCACCCGAATAGAAGAGGCTTCAGATGAGGCAGGTGAACCTGCAACCACAGCACTTCTACTTAATTTGTCCTGAGATCCTCTCTGAGCTTTACAGGAATATGGCTCTGAATATACACAACAACACCTCTTTACTTATATCTCTCTCTCTCCTCTCTTCCTCTGTCAGATTTTGGTGGTGTAGGTGTCCTCCTTGTCCTATGTGGGTCGTTGGAGCTCTCCTCTCCCTGTCCCAGAGACTGTATCTGCTACACCTCTCCCAGCACCGTGTCCTGTCAGGCCCATAACTTTCTGTCTGTCCCAGAGGAGATCCCAGCCCAGAGCGAGAGGGTCTTCCTGCAGGTAAGAGCCAGGGGGGGATATTTTATGCACAGTTATGCAAATGTGTTTAGTTATAGCTTAGACAACTGTTAAAGAATTTGATAAGCTGAATGTTTAAAAGTTGGTTTTGTAGCTTAATTGAGTGCCTTGAACTTATTTTTTGGAATAGTTTTGTCCAGAGCTATATATTTAGATACTGAATATTGTTCTCATTCTAGACATGAATTTACATAGCATTATTGAAATATTCCCCATGTAATGGTAATGGGGCTCTAACACATTGTATTATGTTAGATAGCCCATTGATTCCGCCTGTACTGATCTGTCTTGTATCTCGTAAAGGGTCATGGTGATAGATCAAAGAAGTCCGGCTACAACGTGCTGTCTAAAATTTGAAAATATTACCTAGGTGACATTGTCTGTCTAACCCATTTCTGCCTCAAAAAACTGTCTGAATTTATCTAAGCTAAAACAATACGTGTCAATAATGTTGATGTTTTTGTCGTGAGGACGTTTTGTGATTCACAGAGCAGTATTTCTGTTTGACAACAGGCACGAAAGCTAACATAAATGTGTCCAATATTAGCTTGCTAGCTGAGCCAGTCACTGAAAGGATGCTGCTAACCAACCAGCTACCTACTTAGTGCTGCACACACACTATTGGATGCTTCCTACAAAAGCTAGCTAGCAAACTAGTAGTAGTGCTAAAGCTAACATTTTTTGTTTTAATGAAGCAGCTGTTCTGCCACGAGTCATTGTAGTAGCCTCACTGAGGAATTATACTATACAAGCAGCACTCGAACAAGCCACGCTAGCCTCACCCTCATGTGAGTGCTAACAAGCTAGCAAACAAGCTAAGTAGTGCTACGTATCAACAGCCATTGTTAGCCAATCCAGTACTGGTTGGAAGCTATGGTGAGCCTCGATTGGTCACATGTGTCACGATATCACGTTCAGCTTTCTCCAAATTTAGTCCCACCCTGTTCAACTTCTCTCACTTTCCTTCCATTGAAAGTTGAATGGCTTTTGATATTTCACCATGCGATGCCTTCCTAGTATAAACGGGCCATCAGGCTACTCAGCTGACCCAATGATGCAAAGTTACAAGTTAGTGATGGCGGAGAAACATGCTGATTTGCGGACTGAATATCTGATAACAGTCCACTCTGGTTTTGTCTAATAATAACAACTTCCAATGTTCCAATCAGTCAATACCAGTTTCCAAAGAGCACCTGATCTGCCACACCCAGACCCTAAGCATCCTTTGTTATTCTCGTTCCTGCCTCCATTCTTCCAGAACAACAAGATCCAGCGTCTCCTGCGAGGCCACTTCAGCCCCACCACGGCCATGCTGTGGCTTTACTCCAACAACATCTCCTATATCCAGGCCTCCACCTTTCACGGCTTTGCCCGCCTGGAGGAGCTGGACCTGGGGGACAACCGTCACCTGAGGGCCCTGGCTTCAGATACCTTCCAGGGGCTAGGCCGGCTACACGCCCTGCATCTCTACCACTGTGGTCTTCTCAGCCTGCCATCTGGGATATTCGAGGGGCTCAGCAGCCTGCAGTACCTCTATCTACAGGTAGGGGAATAGAATAGAAATTGTAGTTATATTAGATAACTAGCTACACACATCATGGGTACAGTGAGAAGCCAGCATGTGTAGGCAACAATAATGCGGTGAACACAAGCCTCCCTGATCTCACGTCCTTCTTACACAGTTGTATGTATATTTGACTTATAGGCCTACAGATATTAGATCTTAATTTGACCAGTTTCGTTGCAGGAGTAAGATAATCCTGCAGCAGGAGGCTTTGATTATTCACAAAATAATGGAACATTTGTTTTGATAGGCTACAGTAGAGTATACTTCAGTTGTGAGATCTAGTGATAGAAAGATAACTGCGAGTTTTCAGTCAATTTATGTTACTACTAGGGAACTTTCGATTTTCCAGCCTTATTCTAAAATTGATTTAATCGTTTTTTTCCCACTCATCAATCTACACACAATACCCCATAATGACAAAGCAAAAACAAGTTTGTAGAAATGTTTGCAAATTTGCACATTTACATAAGTATTCAGACCCTTTACTCAGTACTTTGTTGAAGCACCTTTGGCAGCGATCACAGCTTTGAGTCTTCTTGGGTATGACGCTACAAGCTTGGCACACCTGTATTTGGGGAGTTTCTCTCATTCTTCTCTGCAGATCGCTGCACAGCTATTTTCAGGTCTCTCCAGAGATGTTTGATCAGGTTCAAGTCCGGGCTCTGGCTGGGCCACTCAAGGACATTCAGAGGCTTGTCCCGAAGCCACTCATGCGTTGTCTTGGCTGTGTGCTTAGGGTCGTTGTCCCGTTGAAAGGTGAACCTTCGCCCCAGTCTGAGGTCCTGAGCGCTCTGGAGCAGGTTTTCCTCCACGATTTCTCTGTACTTTGCTCCGTTCATCTTTCCCTCAATCCTGACTAGTCTTCCAGTCTCTGCAACTGAAAAACATCCATGATGCTGCCACCACCATGCTTCACCGTAGGGATGGTAGCAGGTTTCCTCCAGACAGGACGCTTGGCATTCAGGCCAAAGAGTTCAATCTTGGTTTCATCAGACCAGATAATCTTATTTCTCATGGTCTGAGAGTCCTTTGGGTGCCTTCTGGGAAACTCCAAGCTGGCTGTCATGTGCAGAGATGGTTGTCCTTCTTGAAGGTTCTCCCATCTCCACAGAGGAAGTCTGGAGCTTTGTCAGAGTGACCATTGAGTTCTTGGTTATCTCCCTGACGAAGGCCCTTCTCCAATGACTACTCAGTTTGGCCGGGCGGCCAGCTCTAGGAAGAGTCTTGGTGGTTTCAAAATTATTTTATTGAAGAAGGATGGAGGCCACTGTGTTCTTGGGGACCTTCAATGCTGCTGAACTGTTTTGGTACCCTTCCCCAGATCTGTGCCTTGACACAATCCTGTCTCGGAGCTCTACGGACAATTCCATTAACCTCATGGCTTGGTTTTTGCGCTGACATGCACTGTCAACTGTGAGACCTTATATAGACAGATGTGTGCCTTTCCAAATAATGTCCAATCAATTGAATTTACCACAGGTGGACTCCAATCAAGTTGTAGAAACATCTCAAGGATGATTAATGGTCTCATAGTATCATAGAAAAGGGTCTGAATACTTATGTAAAGAAGGTACTTCTGTTTTTTGTATAAAAACCCTATTTTTGCATTGTTATTACGGGGTGTGTGATTGATGAGGGCGGGAAATGTAATCCATTTTAGAATAAGGCTGTAACGTAACAAAATGTGGAAAATGTCAAGGGGTCTGAATACTTTCCGAATGCACCGTACAGTATATCTCCCAACTTCTCTCTTCTTCCATCTCTCTCCTTCATTATCGCCCCCCCCCCCCCCCCCCCRRCRKCCCKCRCRCCCCCCTCTCCRCCCCCRCCCCKSGACAACCAGTTGGAGTTCCTGGAGGATGATCTGTTTGTTGACCTGCTGAACCTCAGCCACCTCTTCCTCCATGGCAACAGGCTATGGTCGCTCCACCAGAACACCTTCAGGTGAGACACACCTTTTTGATTGATTGATTGAGCAGTGCTTTTACTTTAGAACATCTCTCAAAAGATCACCCTGTGGGTTGACTGCTGTCCCTCCAGGGGTCTGGGGGTGCTGGACCGTCTCTTGCTGCACCAGAACCGTCTGCAGTGGGTCCACCGTCTGGCCTTCCACGACCTGCATCGCCTCACCACCCTCTACCTGTTCAACAACTCTCTGACTGAGCTGTCTGGAGCCTGCCTGGCTCTGTTGCCTGCTCTAGAGTACCTTAGACTCAACGACAACCTTTGGGAGTGTGACTGCAAGGTCGGACACAGTTCAAACACATCTCAAAACACACCTCAAAACACACCTTCAAAACACACCTCCAACACCACACACCTCTTTCAGCTAGCCTTCCGCTTAAATCAAATGTTCATTTAGGCCGGGATTCACGCTTCACATTTAAAGGTCATTTTCAATTGAGCTGAATGCGATCACTTTGAACAGAGAAACATTGCCTTGAAAAGGTGCATTATTACCAACCCTCTACAACACGCCTCGGATTGAATCCCGAACTAAGTGAACATTTTATGGACATCAGTGCATGACTAAGCAAAATTCGACTGAAGGCGAAGCTAGGATTTGCTCCAAAGGTGCACTGCACTATTAACAATGTGCCTATGAATCCCAGGATTAATGCAATGTGTCCTTGGGAGTTATGAAAGGAATCTCATATAAATGTATTATTATTATTATTATCCAGGCCCTGCCGCTGTGGGATTGGCTGCGGAGGTTCCGGGGCTCCACGTCGTCTCTGGGTTGCGTCTCTCCTCCAGAGCTTCAGGGCCGGGACCTGAAGGAGCTGAGGAAAGAGGAACTACCCAGCTGTTCAGCAGGAGAAACCCAGGGAGGAGGTGTCATAGGCGGGGACGCCGAGCTGGGGGAGTCCCTGAAGAAAGAGGAGGACCATCGACTCCATCACAGGAACCACAGGCACCGCCATAACCACCACCAGCACCCACACCTCCCACACGGGGATCAGCACAATGGGGACCCGTCCCCCTCGCCCCTACCCCTGCCCAGGCCGCCTAAGGGGAGCCGCAGGAACTGTACCCGCAACAGGGGGCGTAAGGGAAAGGGAGGGGGTCAGGGGGGCTTGAATGAGGTGCAGACACTCAGGGAGGGGGAGGAGAAGGACAACGCCACTGGAGGGGGTAAACACGACCCCTCTGCCCCTACTCGCAGGAGGAACAAGTGTGTCCCCAGGACTTCAGTTGGCCCGCCCAGCGGAGTCAAGCGAGCCAATAGTAATGCAGCGTCCCGCTCCGCTGGGACTTTTCTCTATGTCCTATTGGCTGTGCTGCTGTCACTCACTGCTGTGATCCTCCTCTGAGACTGAAAGGAGGGTGTTTTATATCAACCCCTACAATACAGTACACACTCCTCTGAATGTCAGACCCACTCTGGCTCCTGCACTGAGGTGTGTGTGTGTGTGTGTGTGTGTGTGTGTGTGTGTGTGTGTGTGTGTGTGTGTGTGTGTGTGTGTGTGTGTGTGTGTGTGTGTGTGTGTGTGTGTGTGTGTGTGTGTGTGTGTGTGTGTGTGTGTGTGTGTGTGTGTGTGTGTGTGTGTGTGTGTGTGTGTGTGTGTGTTAAATGTACTCTGTGTACCTGTAACATATGGCAGGGAAGTTCTTTGGGAGTCATAACTGAAACGTAACAGGTTATCTGTCGCTATGATGTCGTAAGGGGGAGTATGATGTATA
>NC_036844.1:35859954-35863068 GCF_002910315.2 Salvelinus sp. IW2-2015
GGTCGCCCTGGGGGATCAAATGGTATAGGTCTTTTGTTCTTGCCCAGCACAAAAAACCTGATTAAACTAATGCTGTGTTTCTCAATCTATTCCCGAGGGACTCACAGGGAGTGCCTGGAATGAAACGCCTCCACCCCTGCTGTGAGTCTCTAGGACTAGGTTTGGTGGCAGAGCCTGCAGGAGACATACTTGTACAGCTGAAACTGAGATGATGCTGTAAAAATGACAGTTGTGTCCTTTCGTTATGTGGAGGGTGACTTTTAACCACAAGAGCAAACTGTGCACAGTCCTGTCTGTCTGTCTGTCTGTCTGTCTGTCTGTCTGTCTGTCTGTCTGTCTGTCTGTCTGTCTGTCTGTCTCTCTGTCTCTCTGTCTGTCTGTCTGTCCTTTCCCTCTGTCCCTCCAACACTCCCTCCCTTCATTCTCTCCCTCTGTCCCTTCCTCCATCCTCCAACACTCCTTCCCTCATTCCCTCCTCACTTTCCTCCCACTGTCCGACCCTGATGTTTTGTATGTGGTTATAGAATTACACCAGAACTCCAAAAGTTGTTTAAAAACTACATTAAAAAGAAGTGTCCTCATATCGCTGAGGTGGACTATTTGTTGGCTTCTCTTTTGTGTGTGTGTCTGTGTTGTATGGTGTGGTGTGTGTGTGTGTTGTTTTGTGTGTGTTGTGTGTTTGTGTGTGTGTGTTGTGTGGTGTGTCTGTGTGTGGTGTGTTGTGGTGTTGTGTGTGGTGTGTTGTTGTGTTTTGTGTTGTGTGTTGTGTGTGTGTTGTGTGGTGTGTTGGTGTGTGTGTGTGTGTGTGTGTGTGTGTGGTGTGTCTGTGTGTTGTGTGTGTCTGTGTGTGTGTTGTGTGTGTGTGTGTGTGTGTGTGTGTGTGTGTGGTGTGTTTGTTGTGTGTCTTGTTTGTTGTGGTGTCTGTGTGCATGTGTGTGCGTGTGTCTGTGTGTATGTGTGTCTGTGTGTATATGTGTGTGAGTGTGCGGATTCTGTTTTATTTAATGTTGGACTTACAGAAAGAAGACAGGGAGAGTGATAGAGTTTGAGTGATAAGTTAAAGGAGGACATTGAGGAATGAGCAGAATTAGGAATAGAGTCTGAAATGTAATGAGATAGGGAAATAACAAGGATGAATATGCATACAGAGATAAACACACACACACTCACAGGATAATTGTTTTACCTCCTTCATGGCCTAGTTCTTGCAGAAAAGCAGTGGGCTTTTCTTATTAACCTCTCCACCTTGTCATCTCTTCTCTCTTTCTGTCTCTCTCTCTCTGTCTCTCTCTCTCTGTCCTCTCTCTCTGTCTCTCTCTCTCTCTCCTCTCTCCTCTCTCTCTCTCATCATCTCTCTCTCTCTCTCTACTCTATACTCTCACTCTCTCTCTCTCTCTCTCATCACTCACTCACTCACTCTCTCATCTCACTCACTCACTCACTCACTCACTCACTCACTCACTCACACTCACACTCACACTCACACTCACACTCACACTCACACTCTCTCTCTCTCTCTGAAAAGGGGGATGTAGAAGGAACACTAGTTACATGGACGGAGTGCGAGATGTATAAGCAGATGGATGCACACCGGAGGAAGAAAATGAGATGTCTGAAATAGCCGTAGTTGAGTGAATATTTATATGCACATGTTCTACTCCACAGGCAAAGAGGCCAAATACATCTCTATGTGTGTCCCTTAGGAGCAGAGGAAGAAAGAGAGAGACAGAAAGAGAGAAAGAGAGACAGAGAGAAAGAGAGACAGAGAGAGAGACAGAGAGAAAGAGAGACAGAGAGACAGAGAGACAGAGAGAGAGACAGAGCAAGAGAGACAGAGAGAGAGAGAGAGAGACAGAGAGAAGTGGAAAAACAGAGTTAGGACGAGCAGAGAGAGGGATGACAAACACATCAATGTTGCATTAGGACGCAGGATAAAATAAAAGTCTGAGAAAGCGAGAGAGAAAAAAACGTCAAGAAGAAGCTTGAAGACATGGGAGAAGTCATCTGGAATATCTTAAGCATATCCCTCTCCTCTCCCAAGGGACTGCTAAAATTAGACACACACACAGACACAAAACACTTTAAATGCACGAAGGCTCAGCCACCCAGCCCCAGGTCCAAGCATTAGCATACTATTCAATAGTGAAGCGTGAGACATAGAGTACCAGTCAAAAGTTTGGACACACCTACTCATTCAAGGGTTTTTCTTTATTTTTTTTATATTTTCTACATTGAAGAATAATAGTGAAGACATCAAAACAATTAAATAACACAAATGGAATCATGTAGTAACCCCAAAAAAGTTTAGAACAAATCAAAATAGATTTTAGATGTTAGATTCTTCAAAGTAGCCACCCTTTGCCTTGATGACAGCTTTGCACACTCTTGACATTCTCTCAACCAGTTTCACCTGAAATGTGGAATGCTTTTCCAACAGTCTTGAAGGAGTTCCCACATATGCTGAGCATTTGTTAGCTGATTGGTATCCTTAAGTAATAGTTTATTTTCAGCAATTTGACCATGAAGGCCTGATTCACACAGTCTCCCCTGAACAGTTGATGTTGAGATGTGTCTGTTACTTGAACTCCGTGAAGCATTTATTTGGGCTGCAACTTATCCTCTGCAGCAGAGGTAACTCTGGGTCTTCCTTTCCTGTGGCGGTCCTCATGAGAGCCAGCTTAATCATAGCTCTTGATGGTTTTTGTGACTGCACTTGAAGGAACGTTCAAAGTTCATGAAATTTTCCAGATTGACTGACCTTCATGCCTTAAAGTATTGATGGACTGTCATTTCTCTTTGATTATTTGAGCTGTTCTTGCCATAATATGGACTTGGTATTTTACCAAATAGGGCTATCTTCTGTATACCACCAACACAACAGAACTGATTGGGCCATAGTTGACTACTCATGAGGCTTGGTTGAGAGGCAGAATTGACCCAAAAGTGTGCAAAGCTCAGTCATTCAGAAAGGCAAGGAGTTGGCTACTAAGAATCTAAATCAAAAGTATATTCAATTTTGATTTAGTTTACAACTTTTTGTGCGTTACTACATGATGTCCATTTTGTGTTATTTAATTGTTTGGATGTCTTCACTATTATTCTTCAATGTAGAAA
>NC_036844.1:35863433-35864688 GCF_002910315.2 Salvelinus sp. IW2-2015
CGGGTCAAAGGTCAGAGTGTTGTGGTGTTATGAGAGTGACATCTCAGCATGGTGCTAAATGCCACCATGTCTCAGGTCTCCAGTCTGACCTTTGTCTGCTGCACTGTGTCTGAATGGATAGAGGCTAAATTAATCAAGGAGGATTCATTTCACAATAATTCTGCCTGGTATAAAGACCTAAAACTGATTTTATAGTGTGTTATTAGAGCAGGGGTCTCCAACAGATAGATTGTGAGCTACCAGTAGCTTGCAGTCCACCTATAAGTAGCTTGCAGTCCACCTATAAGTAGCTTGCAGTCCACCTATAAGTAGCTTGCAGTCCACCTATAACTAGCTTGCTAATCAATAATGATAGAACATGCATTTATTTCATGTTCTTCATCGCAAACTGTCATTAACATAAAGCTCCTGGTCCAACGTACGTAGAGTTCCACATGTTTAATCAAATGAAACTCACAAAAACAACAAAGAAGAATAAACGATACGTGAAGCTCAAGCAGTGCTCACAGGCAACTACACAGAAACAAGATCCCACAAAAAGCAGTTGGGAAAATGGCTGCCTAAATATAATCCCCAATCAGAGACAATGATAAACAGCTGCCTCTGATTGGGAACCATACCAGGCCAACATAGAAATCAACACACTAGATCACCCACCCTAGTCACACCCTGACCTAACCAAAATAGAGAATAAAAGGCTCTCTATGGTCAGGGCGTGACAAGAATTCCCGGAAAATACTAAAGATAATTTTAAGAGGCCCCCTAGAGTTTTTTATGAACCATTATTTGACCAGGTATATTGACAGAAAACACATATCTTTTACACCAAGGACCCGGGAAAGAGTTGCATGGCGGGAGAAGAATGTGCCTATTTGAAAGCTCCCCAAAAAGTATTAGTAGCTTGTAGCATAATTTTTTTTTGCTCTCCTGCTTGTAAAGGTTGGAGACCCCTGTATTAGAGAATAGTGCTACAATAATGTAATAGTGTATTTACATAGTGTATCTGTGACTTTGGGCTGGATTCAATCCATATTGATGAAGTATAGGGGAAGATCCCCGTTATAACTCGATTGAAATTTAAATACAATGTTTCCGTGTTTGCAGAACTGCGTTCGCGGTAAACGCTACATATGTCGACTCCATCGGAAATTACCTTTACATTTGAAAGTGAATCTTCCACTATACTTCCGCGATAAGGATGGAATCCTTGTGTGGGTACGTTTGGGAATTGTGTGTGTGTGTGTGTGTGTGTGTG
>NC_036844.1:35865447-35877250 GCF_002910315.2 Salvelinus sp. IW2-2015
GGTTAGGTTGAACCAGGATGTAGACATAAAGCTAGGGTTAGGGTTAGGTTGAACCAGGATGTAGACATAAACCTAGTGTTAGGGTTAGGTTGAACAAGAATGTGGACATCAAGCTAGGTTTAGGGTTGGGATTAGGGTTGAACCAGGATGTGGACAAAAAGCTAGGTTTAGGGTTAGGATGGAACCAGGATGTGGACATAAACCTAGGTTTAGGGTTAGATTGAACCAGGATGCTGGACATATTGCTATGGTTAGGGTTACATTGAACCAGGATGTGGACATACAGCTAGGGTTAGGGTTAGGTTGGACAAGAATGTGGACATCAAGCCCGGGCTAGAGTTAGGTTGAACCAGGATGTGGACATAAAGCTAGGATTAGGGTTAGGGTTGAACCAGGATGTGAACATAAAGCTAGGATTAGGGTTAGGGTTGAACCAGGATGTGGACATAAAGCTAGGGTTAGGGTTAGGTTGGACAAGAATGTGGACATCAAGCCCGGGCTAGGGTTAGGTTGAACCAGGATGTGGACATAAAGGTAGGATTAGGGTTAGGGTTGAACCAGGATGTAAACATAAAGCTAGACATAGGGTTGAACCAGGATGTGGACAACAAGCTAGGGTTAGGGTTAGGGTTGAACCAGGATGTGGACAAAAAGCTAGGTTTAGGGTTAGGTTTAACCAGGATGTGGAAATAAAGCTAGGATTAGGGTTGAACCAGGATGTGGACAATAAGCTAGGGTTAGGGTTGAGCCAGGATGTGGACAAAAAGCTAGGTTTAGGGTTAGGATAGAACCAGGATGTGGACATAAAGCTAGGTTTAAGGATAGGGTTGAACCAGGATGTGGACATAAAGCTAGGTTTAGGGTTAGATTGAACCAGGATGCTGGACATAAAGCTAGGTTTAAGGATAGGGTTGAACCAGGATGTGGACATAACGCTAGGTTTAGGGTTAGGATAGAACCAGGATGTGGACATAAAGCTAGGTTTAAGGATAGGGTTGAACCAGGATGTGGACATAATGCTATGTTTAAGGATAGGGTTGAACCAGGATGTGGACATAAAGCTAGGGTTAGGGTTGAAGCAGGATGTGGACATAAAGCTAGTGTTAGGGTTGAACCAGGATGTGGACAAAAAACTAGGTTTAGGTTTGGGGTTAGGGTTAGGGTTGAACAAGGATGTGGACAAAAAGCTAGGGTTGAACCAGAATGTAAACATAAAAGCTAGGCTTAGCGTTGAACCAGAATGTGGACATAACGCTAGCTAGTGTTAGGGTTGAACCAGGATGTGGACAAAAAACTAGGTTTAGGGTTGGGGTTAGGGTTGAACCAGATGTGGACAAAAAGCTAGGTTTAGGGTTAGGATGGAACCAGGATGTGGACATAAAGCTAGGTTTAGGGTTAGGATGGAACCAGGATGTGGACATAAAGCTAGGTTTAGGGTTAGGGTTGAACCAGGATGTGGACAAAAAACTAGGGTTAGGGTTAGGGTTGAACCAGGATGTGGACATAAAGCTAGGTTTAGGGTTAGGTTGAAACGGGACGTGGACAAAAACCTAGGTTTAGGTTTAGATTGAACCAGGATGCTGGACATTACGCTATGGTTAGGGTTAGGTTGAACCAGAATGTGGACCTAAAGCTACGTTAGGGTTGAACCAGGATGTGGAAATATTGCTAGGTTTAGGTTGAACCAGGACGTGGACAAAAAGCTAGGTTTAGGGTTAGATTGAACTAGGATGCTGGACATAACACTATGGTTAGGGTTAGGTTGAACCAGGATGTGGACCTAAAGCTAGGGCTAGGGTTAGGGTTGAACTAGGATGTGGACCTAAAGCTAGGGCTAGGGTTAGGGTTGAACCAGGATGCGGACATAAAGCTACGTTAGGGTTGAACCAGGATGTGGAAATAATGCTAGGGTTAGGTTGAACCAGCCGATGCTCACATCGGCTACGGGTTGCGTGATCACACAGTTGTCTGGAACAGCTGTTGCTCTCATGCATGCTTCAGTGTTGCTTGCCTCGAAGTGAGCATAAAAGGCATTTAGCCCATCTGGTAGGCTCGCAAAACTGGGCAGCTCGCCCCTACCACATCCAACGAGCTTCAGAGCCGGTGTAGTAGAATTCAATCTTAGTCCTGTATTGACGATTTGCCTCTTTGATGGTTCGACTGAGGGCATAGCGGGATTTCTTTTAGTGCCCCGCTCCTTGAAAGCGTCAGCTCTAGCCTTTAGCTAGCCTTTAGCTCGGTGTGGATGTTGCCTGTAATCCTTGGCTTCTGGTTGGGATATGTATGTACGGTCACTGTGGAGATGACATCGTCGATGCACTTGATGTTGAAGCCGGCGACTGAGGTGGTATAGTCTTCAATGCCATTGGATGAATCCCGGAACATATTCCAGTCTGTGTAGCATAGCATCCGCGTCATCTCACCACTTCCGTATTGAGCGAGTCACTGGTACTTCCTGCTTTAGTTTTTGCTTGTAAGCAGGAATCAGGAGGATATAATTATGGTCAGATTTGCCAAATGGAGGGCGAGGGAGAGCTTTGTCTGTGTCTCTGTGTAAAGTAAAGGTGGTTCAGAATTGTTTCCCCTCTGGTTGCCAAAGTGACATGCTGGTAGAAGGTAAAAACGGATTTAAAACGGATTTACGTCCCCGGCCAATAGGAGCACCGCTTCTGGATTAAGTGTATGGCCTTATACAGCTCGTTGAGTGCGGTCTTAGTGCCAGCATCTATGAAAAATATAGATGAAAACTCTCTTGGTAGATAGTGTGGTCTACAGCTTATCATAAGGTACTCTACCTCAGGCGAGCAATACCTCAAGATACCGCACACCAACTGTTATTGACATATAGACACACTCCCCCACCCCTTGTGTTACCAGACGTCGCTGTTCTGTCCTGCCGATGAACACCCAGCCAACTGTATATTATCTGTGTCGTCGTTCAGCCACGACTCTGTAAAACATAAGATATTACAGTTTTGAATGTTCCGTTGGTAGGATCAGAGATCATCCAGTTTATTTTCCAATGATTGCACGTTGGCCAAAAAAACGGTGTGTTACCCACTCACCCCGATCTCCGCCCACTGTATTTTTTTATTTTCTTCACACAAAAGACAGGGATTTGGGTTTGGTCTCAGAGAATCAGTATATCCTTCGTGTCGGACTCATTAAATAAAAAATCTTTGTTCAGTTCTAGGTGAGTAATCGCTGTTCTGATATCGAGAAGCTCTTTTCGGTCATAAGAGACGGTAGCAGCAACATTATGTACAAAATAAGTTACAAACAATGTGAAAAACCCCCACAAAATAGCACGGTTGGTTAGGAGCCCATAAAACGTCAGCCATCCCCTCCGGCGTCATTAAGTTGACATTTCAAATCAAAGATGCTGGAGCTTGGCCTGCCTGGCTTGCTCTTTGACTGAAGGTGCAGGAGCCGGCCCGGCTCAATTTAACTAGCTTGACTGACGCGTCTCACGTGACTCACAGTGCAGGGACAGCAGTGACACACTGGTCTGGAAAGGAGGCCGTTTGTTAATGCAATATTCCCCCCGTGTGACGTGTTTGATTGGTTTCCTCAAAAGTTTTTTTTCTTTCTCGTGGGTTGAGACCTCTCGTTGTCTGGATTTGAAAATCCAACAGTTGTAATTGAAGGGGACGGCACAGGGACTGTGTGTGGCTGTGGGTGTTTGAGTGAGAAAGACAGAGGAGAGCCATCCAGTAACAGCATCGCCCCTCATTTTCAACTCATTGTGGTAACAACATCAAAGAGGTCATTCCAGACAAGTCAGGAGGACTTCAAGAGTTCGGTGTTTGCCAGACTACTATTTAACCACTGGTCGCAATACTTTGTAAGCATGAAAAAACAGATTAACTAAAATATTCTGTTCAAGATCAAAATGGTATTTATATGATTCCATCCTGACTGCTGTCAAAATATCCTCTGGGCAGATATACTGTATGATGGAACTTACATTGCCATGGTATTTATTGACACATCTTTTAGAATCAGGGTTACCCTGGTGATCATTATGATTAAAAATGAGCTGCTGTTGATTGGTTGGTGGGGCAAAACACAACAATATGGAACAGCGTATTATAACGATCAGTTAGAATATCAATAGTATTTCATTCAGTCTGTTTACGAGTTGCAGCAATGTCAAAATGGACTCTTTGGATTTTGCATCCTCAGAAATGGAAGGAAAGCAAAACCAGTTATGGCAGCAATGTCTCTCTCTCTCTCTGAGTTACAAGTATTCACTGTCCCACTTGTGTAACTCCACTTATTTGAACTCCTCTCTGCTGAGTAGAGGCATATGAATAAATATCGTATTTGAATATCATAGTTGGGGAAAATAAAGATTGAACTGCAGAAATTCTGTATTTTCCCAGAGCGGGCGGACAGGCGGGTGGATGGGGCGTGAGGCTGTCAACAGATTAGAGTGGGAGGAGAATGTAACACAACGAAGCCTGTCGAGTCTAAGTCGTCTCACACACAGACACACGCACACACACAGCTCAGCCTGCTCATCTCCCAAGCTGTGAGTCTGTGAGTAAGAAAGAAGATAGTGAGAGATGGGAGAGATGGCAGAGGAAGAGATACAAAACAAAGACAGATCCTGAACCAATTTAGGCGCAGCGACCACCAATTCGCTATAGAAAAAGGGAGACAAAAAATATATGGCTACGCAAAGATGAGTGTCTATGTGGTCACTGCAGGACAGGTGAGGTAGAGACAGAGATACACTTTTTCCTTTACTGTGAGAAAATACTCCCAAATAAGATAATACTTTTTTAAAGACATTTCTCACTCGATTCTCATCTTCTGTGCATTTTACTAATAGCATAGAGCTGGGAATTATTCTGGGTCAAGGAGAAACCGCAAATATTACTGCCAGATATGTAAAGTATATGATTGGTACATGACCATTAATTCATTGAAATATATAACTTATATTAGTAATACATAGTGTAACCACCATCCATGTACATGTTTATTTATTCATTGGTCATTCTTTATTTTCGACCAAAGATTCCACAATACAACAGCGGTAGTGTTGTACTTTTATACATAATTATATCTACTATTATTATTAAAATGATGTACTACTATACAGCTTTGACAATATCTACTAATTGTATTTCATGCCAATAAAGTAATCCGAGAGAGAGAGAGAGAGACAGACAGAGACAGAGACAGGAGATCAAGAGTCGTTGATGTGTTCTGAGAAGGTGAGACATTGAGGATTATAATAAATACCGCCTTGACTACACACCCATGAGTCCAAATGTGCACTTCACATTTCCACATTTTTAAAACCCATGTAATTTACAGTATCAACGTTTATGACCACTATGTCTGATGTACAGTTACAAGATGACATGGAGTCACATCCTATGTTTGTCGTATTGTAAAGAATATTAGCCATGGAACTTATGCACTCATGACTCCATTATTTTCCAAAATTGCAATCTTTTTGTCTGAAGTGCCTTTTGAAAACCTATCAAGATCGTATTTTACCCCAACAGATAGTTTACTAGGCAGTCCATTCGCCTGTTAGCCACACTAAATCCTCCAACGTATAGGCCCAGAGTCAGCCCCTGTACATGACAGAAAACAACCCTACCAGCCTGGAACAAGAAACAAGATGCAGCTGCACAGAACAGACACCCCTCCCCCACTGATGGATCAGAGAGAGAGAGAGAGAAAGACGCAGGGATAAACAAATCGATTTACATGTTTTACACCTCTCTCGCCCTCTCAATTCAATTCAAAAAGGACTTTATTGGCATGGGAAACGTGTTTACATTGCCAACGCAAATGGAATAGACAACATACAAAAAGTGAAATAAACAATCAAATTGACAGTAAACATTACTGTAACGAGTGCACTGAGAGTCGGGACGCAAGATCAGGGAGTGAGTGTTTAATAAATTAAAGAAACACAAAACACAACGCACTGACATGAAAACAGAGTCAATAACACCTGAGGAAAGAACCAAGGGGAGTGACAGGGAAGATAATCAAGGAGGGGATGGAGTCCAGGTGAGTGTCATGAGGCGCAGGTGCGTGAGACGATTCGGATATTTTTTTATAACCCAACCCTGATCTGTACTTCACCACAACTTTGTCCCTGACCTGTCTGGAGAGCTCCTTGGTCTTCATGGTGCCGCTTGCTTGGTGGTGCCCCTTGCTTAGTGGTGTTGCAGACTTTGGGGCCTTTCAGAACAGGTGTATATATACTGAGATCATGTGATAGATCATGTGACACTTTGCATACAGATTGCATACAGGTGGACTTTATTTAACTAATTATGTGACTTTTGAAGGTAATTGGTTGCACCAGATCTTTTTTAGGGGCTTCAAACAAAGGGGGTGAATACATAAGCACGCACCACATTTCTATTTAAAAGAAAATTGAATTCTTTGAACAAAGTTAATTTTTTCATTTCACTTCACCAATTTGGACAATTTTGTGTTTGTCCATTACATGAAATCCAAATAAAAATCCATTTAAATTACAGGTTGTAATGCAACAAAATAGGAAAAATTCCAAGGTGGGTGAATACATTTGCAAGGCACTGTAGTCAAAGCTTTCCTTAATTTTGGGTCAGTCACAGTGGTCAGAAGTTCTGCTCGCTGTTTATGGCCAAATAATATTCCAGTTTGCTCTGTTTTTTGTTTATTATTTCCAGTGTTTCAAGTAATCAAAGTTTTGTTTTCTCTCGGTTTGGTTGGGTCTAATTGTGTTGCTGTCCTGGGGCTCTGTGGGGTCTGTTTGTGTTAGTGAACAGAGTCCTCGTACGAGCTGGCTGAGGGGACTTTGTTATGGAAGGTTTGAGAATCCCTTCTTTTTAGGTGGTTGTAGAATTTAATTGCTATTTTTTATAATTAGTGGGAATTGTCCTCATTCTCCTCTGCATGTGTTGCTGTCTTGGGGCTTTGTGGGGTGTGTTTGTGTTTGTGAACAGAGCCCCAGGACCTAGAAGGTCCGCATCCCTGAGTCGCCTCTTCACTGTTGAAGTTGAGACTAGTGTTTTGCGGGTTCTATTTAATGAAGTTGCCAATTGAGGACTTGTGAGGCGTCTGTTTCTCAAACTAGACACTCTAATGTCCTTGTCCGTTTGCTCCTCTATCTATTCTGGTTAGAGACAGTTTGCGCTGTTCTGTGAAGGGAGTAGTACACAGCGTTGTACGAGATCTTCAGTTTCTTGGAAATTTCTCGCATGGAATAGCCTTCATTTCTCAGAACAAGAATTGACTGACGAGTTTCAGAAGAAAGGTCTTTGTTTCTGTACATTTTGAGCCTGTTATCGAACCCACAAATGCTGATGCTCCAGATACTCAACTAATCTAAAGAAGGCCAGTTTTATTGCTTCTTTAATCAGAACGACAGTTTTCAGCTGTGCTAATATAATTGCAAAAGGGTTTTCTAATGATACATTTTTGTTTTAAAATGATAAACTTGGATTAGCTAACACAACTTGCCATTGGAACACAGGAGTGATGGTTGCTGATAATGGGCCTCTGTACGCCTATGTAGATATTCCATAAAAAATCTGCCGTTTCCAGCCACAATAGTCATTTACAACATTAACAATGTCCATACTGTATTTCTGATCAATTTGATGTTATTTTAATGGACAAAACATTAGCTTTTCTTTCAAAAACAAGGACATTTCTAAGTGACCCCAAACTTTTGAACAGTAGTGTAGATAATAACAGAGAGTAGCAACAGCGTAGAAGGAGGGGAATGCAAACAGTCTGGGTAGCCATTTGATTAGATGTTCAGTAGTCTTATGGCTTGGGGATAAAAGCTGTTTAGAAGCCATTTGGACCTAGACTTGGCGCTCCGGTATCGCTTGCGGTAGCAGAGAGAACAGTCTATGGCTATGGTGGCTGGAGTCTTTGACAATTTTTAGGGCCTTCCTCCGACACCGCCTGGTATACAGGTCCTGGATGGCAGGAAGCTTGCCCTGGTGATGTACTGGGTATACTCGCACCATTTGATGAATGGAATTGAGATCTGTTACAAAACACCAATAAAGGATATTCACCGATTGCCATTGATTAGGCCTACATTAATTGACACGTCTAGCTCCGTGTGGCTCAGTTGGTAGAGCATGGCGCTTGCAACGCCAGGGTTGTGGGTTCAATTCCTACGGGGGGACCAGGATGAATATGTATGAACTTTCCAATGTGTAAGTCGCTCTGGATAAGAGCGTCTGCTAAATGACGTAAATGTAGCTGACTAATTTAGCTTTTTTGTATCCTGAAAAGTCGGGACCACTGAAATGGGTCTGAAAATGTCCCGGGAAAAATGGGATGGTCACTCTAACACACATGGTCAACTTACTTATCTAGGCTACAATGTAGATGATCGTGACAAAGGAGATAATTGTGGACTACAGGAAAAGGAGGGCCGAGAATGCCCTCATTCTCATCGACGGGCCTGTAGTGGAGCAGCTTGAGAGCTTAAAGTTCTTTGGTGTCCACATCACCAACGAACTGCCATGGTCCAAACACACCAAGACAGTCGTGCACTCCACGACAACGCCTATTCTCAAAAGGTTCTACAGCTGTACTATCGAGAGCATCCTGACTGGTGCATCACCACCTGGTATGGCAACAGCTCGGCCTCCGACTGCAAGGCACTACAGAGGGTAGTGCGTATGACCAGTACATCACAACCATAAATCCCCCTCCCCAAAGTTGGACTTTCGCTGCATTTAGGGAGCTAACGTCTCATTCAGAGGAGCTAAGCCCCTCCTGTCCCCCATGTAATTCGAATTTGTCCCCACTTTTGTGGATTGAGGTTATCATTCCTTTGTTCCAAGTATTGGGCAAGATGCCAGCTCTGAGGAGGATGTTATTTGATTATTATTTTTTAGTTTTTAAATTATAATTTCACTTAGGATACCATCAACACCACAGGCCGTTTTGGGTTAAAGTGTTTGTATTTTGTCCTGTAGTTCATTCAAATGTAAATAGAGAATCCAGTGGCTACATCTGAGATGTTTCATTGATCATTTACATATTTTTGCTGTTTGTTATTTGTTACATGTCCAACAAGATTGGAGAAGTGGTTTATCCATACATCTCCGTTTTGAACAGATAACTCTTTCAAATCAAATCAAATCAAATGTATTTGTATAGCCCTTCTTAGGGCATCAGCTGATATCTCAAAGTGCTGTACAGAAACCCAGCCTAAAACCCCAAACAGCAAGCAATGCAGGTGTAGAAGCACGGTGGCTAGGAAAAACTCCCTAGAAAGGTCAAAACCCAGGAAGAAACCTAGAGAGGAACCAGGCTATGAGGGGTGGCCAGTCCTCTTCTGGCTGTGCCGGGTGGAGATTATAACAGAACATGGACAAGATGTTCAAATGTTCATAAATGACCAGCATGGTCAAATAATAATAATCACAGTAGTTGTTGAGGGTGCAGCAAGTCAGCACCTCAGGAGTAAATGTCCGTTGGCTTTTCATAGCCGATCATTGAGAGTATCTCTACCACTCCTGCTGTCTCTAGAGAGTTGAAAACAGCAGGTCTGGGACAGGTAGCACGTCCGGTGAACAGGTCAGGGTTCCATAGCCGTAGGCAGAACAGTTGAAACTGGAGCAGCAGCACGGCCAGCAGGGGGACAGCAAGGAGTCATCATGCCAGGTAGTCCTGAGGCATGGTCCTAGGGCTCAGGTCCTCCGAGAGAGAGAAAGAAAGAGAGAAAAAGAGAATTAGAGAGAGCATACTTAAATTCACACAGGACACCGGATAAAACAGGAGAAATACTCCAGATATAACAGACTAACCCTAGCCCCCGACACATAATCTACTGCAGCATAAATACTGGAGGCTGAGACAGGAGGGGTCAGGAAACACTGTGGCCCCATCCGATGATATCCCCGGACAGGGCCAAACAGGCAGGATATAACCCCACCCACTTTGCCAAAGCACAGCCCCGACACCACTAGAGGGAAAACTTCAACCAACAACTTACCATCGTGAGACAAGACCGAGTATAGCCTTTGTGTTGTTGTTTGTTAAGTGTGTTCCAATTTTCCCCGAAATGGTTCGATTCTGTTGATTCTTCAATTACATTGAGCTGATTTCTGTCGTGCTGCTCCTTCTTTTTCCGTAGTGTATTTCTGTATTGTGTTAGTGATTCACCATAGTGAAGGCGTAGGCTCAGGTTTTCTGGGTCTGTGTGTTTTTGGTTGGATAGGTTTCTCAATTCCTTTGTTAGGTTTTTACATTCTTCATCAAACCATTTATCATTGTTGTTCATTTTCTTAGGCTGTCTGCTTGAAATGTTTACATTTGATAGGGAAGCTGAGAGGTCAAATATACTATTTAGGTTTTCTAATGCCAAGTTTACATCTTTGCTATTGCAGTGAAACATTTTGTCCAGGAAGTTGTCTAAAAGGGATTGAATTTGTTGTTGGCTAATAGTTTTCTGGCAGGTTTTCTACACTACTTTCCTTCCATCTATAGCATTTCTTAATATTATTCAGTTCCTTTGGCTTTGATGCCTCATGGTTGAGTATTGCTCTTTTCAAGTAGAGTGTGATTTTGCTGTGGTCTGATAGGGGTTTCAGTGGACTGACTGAATGCTCTGAGAGACTCTGGGTTGAGGTCAGTGATAATGTAGTCTCAGTACTACTGCCAAGAGATGAGCTGTAGGTGTACTTATCATAGGAGTCCCCTCGAAGCCTACCATTGACTATGTACAGACCCAGCGTGTGACAGAGCTGCAGGAGTTGTGACCAGTTTTGTTTTTTGTTGTTTTGTTGTAGTTGTGCCTATGGGGGCATATGGGGGAGGGAATGATGTCACCTCCAGGTAGGTGTTTGTCCCCCTGTGTGCTGAAGGTGTCAGGTTCTTGTCCAGTTCTGGCATTTAAGTCGCCACAGACTAGTACATGTCCCTGGGTCTGGAAATTATTGAGCTCCCCCTCCAGGATGGAGAAGCTGTCATCATTAAAGTTTGGGGATTCTTGTGGGGGGATATAGGTAGCACACAGGAGGACATTTTTCTCACTCATGGTATTGGATCCTCTTGGTGCAGGTACTCCGGGAGGCGGTATTGCAGTTTTGGGAGAGTGTCTTCCTGGTCTGGACAGGGTGTTCTGTTGCTCCTGTGTGAGGTGCTGGGGCTACGGTTGAGGGTGACGTCCTTCAGGGTCCTGGTAAAGGTGGGGATTGATACCTTGTAGAGGTGGACCTGGGCGTAAAGGCTGTTCAATTCCAGGGTGGAGTGGTGGGCCAAGTAAACATTTGGTTTTGAGGCAAAAACATTTGGTTTTGTATGGTAGCAGGGTGAAAGTATTTTCTTGGTAGCAGGGTGGAGATGACCACTTTGGGGAAAGTGAAAGAAGGTTTTTCAATCACTCCCTTGAGTGCTGTGGCCACCCTTTCCTGCTGGGCCCTCAGGTCATTTGTGCCCGTGTGAATTATGATGTGGATACTCTTGCTCACTCTCTCACACACAAGTCTATCTCTCTCGCCCCCCCTCTCTCTCTTTCTCTCTCGTTCTCTCTCTCTCTCTTTGTCTCTCATTCTCGCTCTCTCTGTCTCTCTCTTTCTCTCTCGTTCTCTCTCTCTCTTTGTCTCTCGCTCTCTCTCTCTCTCTTTTTCTCTCAACCCCCCTCTCTAATTCTCTCTCTCTCTGTCTCCATTTCGTCTTCTAGAATCACTCACTCTATCTTATTCTTGTCATATCCTTCTCTTTCTCTCTCGTTCTCTCTCCCTTCCACCAGTCTCTGAAAGACCGTCTCTTCACAAGCTCATTTTCTCCCTCTATTTTATGTCACTAT
>NC_036844.1:35879255-35914000 GCF_002910315.2 Salvelinus sp. IW2-2015
ATCCGTACAGCCTAAGACACCCCATTTAACATGTACAGCCTAAGACACCCCATTTAACCTGTACAGACTAAGACACCCCATTTAACATGTACAGCCTAAGACACCCCATTTAACCTGTAAGGTTAAATCCAAAATCCAAAATGGCACCCTATTTCCTGTATAGTGCATTACTTTTGATCAGGGTCCCTAGTCTAACCTTATGCAGCCAAACCACTTTACCATTTCACATTGACAAGGTCGTAGGTCCAAATCAGTCGAACTGGCCAACTCAGCTCAATCAGCCCATAACAGGACCATTCTGCAGGGCTGTTAGTCTGTAAAGACTAGCTGTAGTTGTATCGAAAACATGTTGTTAACACAACTAATTCAAAATATCTCAAATCAGAACTTGATTCCGTCTCCATCTCCTCATTAAAATGAAATAGGTTCTTGTGTGCTGTCCTCACTTCATAAATGTGTGTGTGTGCGTGTGCGTGTGCGTGTGCGTGTGCGTGTGCGTGTGCGTGTGTGTGTGTGTGTGTGTGTGTGTGTAGAAGCCTAAACAAACATATAGCCTAGCTGTCCTGTACTAATGGCTGCCAAAACGAAAGGCTCCATCTGTCCCGTCTGGTTCCTTCACCACTCTACCTCCCTCCTGCCTCCCTCCTGCCTCTCTCCTGCCTGCCCTCCACATCAACTCTTTATTGTTTACCATTTTTTTTTTTACAGAATGTTGAAAAAGTTTTTACAAAAAACAGCAGTTACATACCAAGGCTTATGTGGACCATTTCCATGCATTTCAATTAGATACCATTTCAAAGCAATTTAATTACAGTTGAAGTCGGAAGTTAACATACATACACTTAGGTTGGAGTCATTAAAACTTGTTTTTCAACCAGTCCACAAATTTCTTGTTAACAAACTATAGTTTTGGCAAGTCGGTTAGGACATCTACTTTGTGCATGACACAAATCATTTTTCCAAAAATTGTTTACAGACAGATTTTTTTCACTTATCATCCACTGTATCACAATTCCAGTGGGTCAGACGTTTACATACACTAAGTTGACTGTGCCTTTAAACAGCTTGGAAAATTCCAGAAAATTATGTCATGGCTTTAGAAGRTTCTGATAGGCTAATTTACATAATTTTTGTCAATTGGAGGTGTACCTGTGGATGTATTTCAAGGCCTACCTTCAAACTCAGTGCCTCTTTGCTTGACATCATGGGAAAATCAGAAGAAATCAGCCAAGACCTCCACAAGTCTGGTTCATCCTTTGGAGCAATTTCCAAGTGCCTGAAGGTACCACGTTCATCTGTACAAATGATAGTAAGCCAGTTTAAACACCATGGGACCACGCAGCCATCATACCGCTGAGGAAGGAGAGGCGTTCTGTCTCCAAGAGATGAACGTACTTTGGTGCGAAAAGTGCAAATCAATCCCAGAACAACAGCAAATGACCTTTTGAAGATGCTGGAGGAAACCGGTACAAAAGTATCTATATCCACAGTAAAACGAGTCCTATATTGACATAACCTGAAAGGCCGCTCAGCAAGGAAGAAGCCACTGCTCCAAAACCACCATAAAATAGCCAGATTARGGTTTGCAACTGTACATGGGGACAAAAAGCGTATTTTCTTGAGAAATGTCTTCTGGTCTGATGAAACAGAAATAGAACTGTTTGGCCATAATGACCATCGTTATGTTTGGAGGAAAAAGGGGGAGCTTGCAAGCCAAAGAACACCATCACAACCGTGAAGCACGGGGGTGGCATCATCATGTTGTGGGGGTGCTTTGCTGCAGGAGGGACTGGTGCACTTCACAAAATAGATGGCATCATGAGAAAGAAAATTATATGGATATATTGAAGCAACATCTCAAGACATCAAACAGGAAGTTAAAGCTTGGTCACAAATGGGTCTTCCAAATGAACAATGACCCCAAGCATACTTCCAAAGTTGTGGGAAAATGGCTTAAGGACAACAAATTCATGGTATTGGAGTGGCCATCACAAGCTCTGACCTCAAACCTATAGAACATTTTTGGGCAGAACCGAAAAAGCATGTGCGAGCAAGGAGGCCTACAAACCTGACGCAGTTACACCAGCTCTGTCAGGAGGAATGGGCCAAAATTCACCCAACTTATTGTGGGAAGCTTGTGGAAGGCTACCCGAAACGTTTGACCCAAGTTAAACAATTTAAATGCAATGCTACCAAATACTAATTGAGTGTATGTAAACGTATGACCCACTGGGAATGTGATGAAAGAAATTAAAGCTGAAATATATCATTCTCTCTACTATTATTCTGACATTACACATTCTTAAAATAAAGTGAATGATCCTAACTGACCTAAGAAGGGAAGTTGTACTATTTTTAAATGTCAGGAATTGTGAAAAACGAATTTAAATGTATTTGGCTAAGGTGTATGTAAACTTTCGACTACAACCTTATATACCATTTGAAGCACATTCAATTAGATACATTTGAAAGCAATTGAATTATATACCATTTCAAAGCAATTCAATTAAGATACCATTTGAAAGCAATTGAATTATTATACCATTTGAAAGCAATTCAATTATTACCCATTGGAAAGCTAACCATTGTCATTTAACATGTTTTGTTTGTGATGATTAGCCGCAGTTTTGTGATGATTAGATATCCCCGCCAAGTAATGTAGTGCCACCGTTTTGCGAGCTACGACCCAAATGTCTATTTTGTTTTGATTCTTTGCAATTCATTTTTTAAATATTTTCAGCAAAATGTATCTGCTATCAGTTCTTATAACCGACAACACCTTTTGAACATGAGATTGGCGTTACTATCTCAATATCAAGCGGTCAACTTCGACTCATTAAGCCCTGGGACTTTTCTGTCATTTCTGAACCAATTTCTGGGGTATGAAAGAGAAGCTGGCTTTACACAGGCAAGGAAAAAGGGAGTCTGGTGGATTAAGGCGAAGGGAAAACCGGCCCTGATCACCACCTAGGCTGTCGGTCAGCAGGTGATGTCAAGCAAATAAAGTGGTCTCACTGTAACAACCGTAATAATGATGCCCGACTTTTGGACATCTACAATTTAAAAAGTCTAATAAATCCATGTAATTTTATTTTATTTTTATTTGTATTTTCCCACCTTTATTAACCAGGTAGGCTATAGAAAAGTTCTCATTTGCAATGTGCTACTAGGCTAGAATAAAAGCATAGCGTGTGAACAGCAACACTCAGAGTTACACATGGAGTAAACATAAACAAGTCATATAAGTCATAAACAATCAAACAAGTCAAATATACAACAGTCAATAAACAGAGTCTATAGTAAATATAGCCTACACCATCACGATAAATCCATTCTTTATTTAAGACAGGTCCAAAGAAACATGACATAAAGAAAATGTAGTCTATTTCAGAAGAACAGAATAACATACTCTGAGTTGTCCTTTTGTTAGGCCCTGATCTGTCTAGGCCATATGGCTGTAGGCTACACTAATTCATTTAGCAGACAAGATTTTCTTAGAATTTAGTGGCATTTTTGTATATTATTAAAATTTTAAACATTATACATAAAATCTGAATAACAAAACAACATACACATATATATGTATAAAACAATATAATTCAGAACAATAAACCAAAATAAACATATTTAATCAAATCAATCACATTGAACCGCATAGTTGCTCAATCAATAATTGAAACTGCCTGAGTGACACCAGCGCATCTAACTGCAGTGAACTCTGCAGATTGTTCCACAAATTATGGACCAAAAAAACCCAAAAGCTGATTTTCCCACGTCTCTGGAGACTGAAGGGATCTCTAGTGTTATCCTTTTCCTGAGAAGGGGTTTGGTAACTTAGGATTCTTAACTTAATTAATGAAGTTACATATAGAGGGAGTTTCTGTAAGATTACTTTGAAAATAAATAAAAGAGAATGCTGCTCTCTTCTTACAGATTACTTTGACATTTCAGAACAACAGGAGACACAAAGATTGGATTATACCTATTAGGACAAGAAAACAAAGTGTATGGGTATTTCGGACTTCCACCGATCTAACCATTGTGCTTCGCATAATAATGGTTGATGGCAGTTGTCCATTTGGAGCCAGATCCCTCAGCCCAACCCTATCCCCACCAGAGGCTCCTCTATTTCACCCACCACAAATGACAGGAATAGCAGAACCCACCTTGGACCCCGGCGATGCCATCACAATGTTGGCCGATACGGAAGGAACCTCCGGCGCTCCATGAGAAGATGGTGCCGGGAGCAGCGAAGCTATTCGATGTCGGCAGCCCGTTCATGAATCGCGGCACCCCAGAGGGCTCAGAAAGTGGAGGATGCTGCCCTCGACTTTCGTGATGAACGGTGATGTGTCTCCCTATCCGGCCAGCCAGGTCCAGGTGAGGATCATCCCGCGATTCAGAAACAAAGGACTCCATTCTCCCCGGTGATCGATCACCTGATACTGATACCAGCTAGGCTAGTAGCTAGCTTCGGAAAACAACTTCAGACTTTTTGGTCTGGCAGGATCCCGGGACAGATGGTAGTAGTCACAGCAACTGAGGCTATCCGCATTGCGGGATGCAAAATCTAAAAGCATATACATCAAATTTTGCAAGGAAACACTGTACAACTTTACAAAAACAATACATTGAGGTCTCTCGTTCAGCATTCAACAAACGTTGCGCTCTGATGGAACATAGCTGAGTAATTGAACAAAGCTGAATAAAATAGAAAGGATATTTTCTCCAAATGATTTSAGGGAGTGAACACATGTGGCTATTCTGTGTTGAGCGCTTAACAAAGAAACAGGTACTCCTATATGCTTCATTTAGAGTTATTAATGTAACTTAAGTTGTTCAACAAACGTTGGGCTATATGTTTAGATTTTGAATACATTCTAAGGCTGCATGAAGCGACTCTAATGATTATTTGAAAAAAGTTGTGTGAAAGGCACGAGCTCTGCCTAGTTTTTTGCGCAGGCGGTTCACACTACATCATTCTCTCGTTCACAATATGACAAGCAGATTGTGAATTTCCCAGAGGCATCCCCTTTGTACGGCCATAATGCCCCTAAAATATCGTTTTATGGCCATAATGCCCCTAAATAAATCGTTTTATGGCCATAATGCCCCTAAAGAAATCATTTTATGGCCATAATGCCCCTAAAGAAATCATTTTATGGCCAGTGGTCGTTGTGTCCTTGGGTTTAATATAGTAATTATAATTCCCTTCTCCCGGCTGCGTGCTGAATCACCTCTCATTCACATGGCTCTCCGTCACGTGGTCAGGTCTTTCTCACAGGCTACAAGTGAAGACAGACATATCGGGGACGCAACTACGCGCGTCCTTATCCAATTCTAAGGTGCATATTGAAGATATTGGAAGAACTGCCCACATTTACTTCTCGTCAGCCAACAAGATGAGTAGGCCTAATGAACAGTAAAAAGCACTAGCCTGTCATTCTACTATCCCCCATAGTACAACAGTTGACCTATTCTATTCTGTGTCAGAAAATAATATTCCGAACATAGTCTGGGACAGTTGTGGGATGTGATAGACGGTAGATCCCAAATTAATACAACCACTAGCATCAAAAAACCMTACTAACTTTCTCGCGTTCTTCTTATTTCTTATTTAAATTTCTTGTGTGTTTTTGTTCTACGTTATGTTATTTTTAGTACTACATATAGAGTAATTACTGGGTTTAGAGCTTGCAAGACAGGCATTTCACTGTATGTGTGCACAACAAAGAGAGAGAGGGAAGTAGAGGGAGAGAAGTAGAGGGAGAGAGAGAGTGAAATGGAGGGAGAGAGAAAAGAGAGAGAGCTTTGTGCTGGAGTTATCTAGCTTTTCTAGAGAGAAGTGAGTGACGGAGAGATGGGAGGAGAAGACGAGAGCCCTTGAATGATTTAGACTTTTCATTAGTTGTTAAGTGAAATGGAATGCCTGATTAGGGCATAATCATTAGGTCTGAGTCCATGATGAATTAGAGAGAGACAGAGGAGGGGGGGAGGGAGGGATGGAGGGAGATACAGAGAAATTGAGAGAGAACAATGAGAAATAGAGTGAGAGAGAAAGAAAGAGAGAGAGTCCAAGCTAAATTGGACAGCGAGGATAAAAGAGAGAGAGATTCTAATTAGTCAAAAGAGAAGAAAAGAGAATCTTTGTTATCTTATTATTTCTAAGAAGAAAGTGAATGGATTAAGAAAGGAAGTTCACTCAGAGAATGATACCCTCTCTCGCTTTCTCTCTAAAAGAGGCTGACACAGAGTTTTCTAACTCTAAATATAACTGTGATAATAACTCTGTGACACGTACAGGCTGCGGTTMGTACAACAGCGGTTTGTACAATACATCGAAATATGTTACGTTTCCCTGTACTTGGGCGGGAAGCTGTGAATCGAGCTGTAGCCTATTGCCTGTTTCTGTTTCTCAGTCTTTTARTAAAGAATGTGAAACAATGTTTTGTCTGTTTGCTGCTTTTCATTAAATCATTTATCTGTTCTTTAGGCTATGGCATAAAATCATAAAAGCATCTTCACATGGGCAAAATGATATATACTGTATATAGGCTATATAGAAAACCACATTTTTATCAGCTATGAAAATAACAGTTAATGCAGCGGAAATTGTAACTGGTGAAAGGCCGACATTTGGACYTTTCATTTTTGAAAAGACTAACATGACTATAGAAATGGAAACGTTGTGACTTGAGAGACACAAATGAACAATAGCATAAAGAGATCTCAGTCCATGTCACGCCCTGACCGTAGAGAGCTTTTTATGTCTCTATTTTGGTTTGGTCAGGGTGTGATTTGGGTGGGCATTCTATGTTCTTTTTCCTTTGTTTTTGTATTTCTTTGTTTTGGCCGGGTATGGTTCTCAATCAGGGACAGCTGACTATCGTTGTCTCTGATTGGGAACCATACTTAGGTAGCTTTTCCCCACCGATGCTTTGTGGCTAGTTATTTTCTGTTTAGTGTTTTCTGCACCTGACAGGACTGTTTTGGTTTCGTTATTCACTTTGTTATTTTTGTTTCAGTGTTCAGTTCAATAAAAGTGATGAACACTTACCACGCTGCGCTTTGGTCCGATTCTTCCTCATCAGACGACGACACCCGTTACAGTCCATCTGTTACTGGGCTCTCACCATCATCATTATCATTAATCACATCATTCAAATTCAATCAACTCACAATTATTAGCTTTGGTWTGACTTTCGATTGCCCATTCATTCATTGACATCAGTGAGAAGGCTTTCTGAGTGAGGAGAGACATTAGCACATGGGTACTGTAGACCTACCAATGGAAAATGTCTGAAAAAGTTCCTGTTTATAATTATGAAAATCGGACGACAGAAATACATTGTTTACTGTATATAAAATGTCTGCCTTTACCCCTACATTTAATACGCATATATAACATTTCTGCCTTTTCCCCTACATTTTTAACAGTCTAATAAACCAATATATTATAGGACAACAGAAGAAAAATAATTGCATATTATGTTTCATTTAGACTCATTACGATYTCGAAAATGTAGGCTACTTCAAAAGAACAGAAAAACACATATTTTGAGATGCCTGTATACACTCTTAGGAAAAAAAAGGTTCCTTATAAAACCAAAAATGTTTCTATTGCTTGCTTCATATATGGAACTCCTAAAGGTTCTATATAGACCCGTTTATAGGGTTCTTTGATCAGATCACTGAACCAACATGGATCCATATAGAACCCTGCATGGTGCCATTAATGAATTATGGCTACTACTATTAAATAGTAACATTTTTTGCTAAGAATATACACTGAGTGTACAAAATATTAGGAACACCTTCCTAATTCTATTTATAAAAAAATATATATATTTAATATTGAGTTGCAACCCCTTTTGCCCTCAGAACCGCTTGAACTTGTCAAGGCATGGACATACACTGATTGAAGTGGATTTAACAAGTGACATCCATAAGGGACCAWAGCTTTCCCTTGGATTCACCTGGTCAATCTATGTCATGGAAAGAGCAGGTGTTCCTAATGTTTTGTGTCAGTGTAATTTACTAAACAATTCAATAATGGACCAAAGAATACCAGCATAGCTTTTAGAATGTATTGTCATTATATGAGAACATAGTTTGGAAACATACACTGGGAGGCATCTCTTTGTATGAATGATGGCCCACATCAACTCTGGCTGACTTCTTAACAATACAACTTTATTCATTTTGGTTTCAGTGAACAACGAAAATGTGTGTTCTGCTTCGATCTCAAACCCCAAAACAGCAGACCTCACACATTCAATTGAGACGAGCACAGGTTCYYGCTGCAGTGCATCACCCCTGGATGAAAAGCTTGTTTTGGGGTTAAGGGCCTTGTTCAAGGGCCCATGTTATGGGGAATGTTTCAAGGATGTGAATCCAGATCAATTCCATCCATTTTCTTCCAGCGCCAGGCCCGGGATTCAAACCGGCCACCTTTCAGCCACAGGTACAATTCCGCCACAGATCCAACTCCTTAGCCGCTGGGKTACCTACCGCAAGTACAGTATAGGTTGTTGGCTGACTYGTTCCAGAGAATAAGAAAAAAAGAGCAAAAACATGAGTTAATCTTAATAAGAAATAAACATGAGTATAATCTGCCAAAACGAAGACAAAATGCTATGCAGACATAATAATCATGATGATGTAGAATAACAATGTAGAGTCAGTTGTTGTCTCCAGCCACTGAAAGAGAGATCCTCTACTTCTGATAGTTCTGGATTACTGCCAGACTGAGCACAACATAGTGTGTTAAAAGTCATTTAATGATTAACGAGGCTTTTGAATCACCAAGATMTATTATACATCATTTATTATAAATAATTTATACATACCCCCTCTCAGTCAGCAACAGTCTTCTAATGGCTTCATGAAACACAGGCTAGTTCCCTCAATTGACTACACACTATAATACCAAAATAAAAGTCACAATTAGCTAATTGCCAGTCAGGATGGGTCTGTAGCACTATTTGGCATATCCCARCATACAAAAAAAATCATGTTTATTTCAAAGAGTTAGCTGGCTAGCTTGTAAAGTGGTGAATTAAAATAGGCCAGCTGTTTGTGGAGGAGAAATGGCCTCTCTGTATGGGACTGACCCGGACAGTCAGTCAGTCCCGGTCAGTGACACCTTTCTCCCTCTGGAAGGCAGCTGGATCCGATACATCACCTCCCCCATCCTCTACAACACCCTGCAGGGCCCCACCCATTGGCCTAGCTGGCCACACCCCCAGCAGACCAAGAGTCTGTGTGAAGTGCTGTCTGTGTGTTGAGTGCTGTCTGTGTGTTGAATGCTGTCTGTGTGTTGAGTGCTGTCTGTGTGTTGAATACTGTCTGTGTGTTGTGTGCTGTCTGTGTGTTGAGTGCTGTCTGTGTGTTGAATGCTGTCTGTGTGTTGCGTGCTGTCTGTGTGTTGAGTGCTGTCTGTGTGTTGCGTGCTGTCTGTGTGTTGAATGCTGTCTGTGTGTTGAATACTGTCTGTGTGTTGTGTGCTGTCTGTAGTGTTACAGCACAAATTAGTTTAGTTATTTCAACCACCCGTGCAGGCTTTCCCATCTCTGGGCTGCTGTGCACCACAGCCCACACAGTAGGTGTCTCTCCACACGCCCCCACTGAAGCCCCAGCTGAAGCCCCAGCCCACACAATCTCCCTCTCCAAAGTCATCTCCGAGTCTTTCTGAAATGACTCGGGGATGAGCCATCTGGGTCTGTGTGCGAAGCTCCGTAGGAGAGAGAGCGCTTGTATGAACTGGTCACGTACCAGCTCGCTCTGCACGGAGTGGGGGCACGTGAGCGTATGCCTGCTGAGGCTCGCAATGTAATTAAGCTAGCGCCCGTAGTGGCTCCCCTGGCTGCCTGCGTCTATTACTCAGTTTGGAGCACAGCAGCCCGGGCTGTAACCAACGCCCAAAGTGTCTAATCAGTGGTCCAACTAAAYCCCCATAATCACYTCTGTCCTCCAGACTAATCAATATCAAACAGAARAGAGCATCGTCCYTGAAGTGCCTTGTCTTCATCAGACCACTCCCCTGAATGAGATAACAGTTCAAACTGGGCATGAAAAGCTTCCCAATCTGKCTCACCTGACTACTCCGGGGTCTTAACAGATATGGATGCTTTTTGGGACTGGGCTCRGCCATGTTTGTTTACATCCTGAGCCCCAGCATTCCCGGCACGCACTGTCGACATCACACATTCGGTCCGCCCAGCAGAATCTGTGCGAAGAACAGAGGAAGATGCACCAGCAGTCTCACTCAAACGTGCTTTGTGCCCCGATGCGAACGCCTCAGCCAGATCCTCTGATTTCCGAGCACACGCACCTCCTTCACTGTATACGTCCCCCGCCTCCCCCTTCACTCTCGGACTGCCACAAAGCATTTTCAGTCCTATGTCTCTACTACGCTAATCCACCACCACCGTAACGTTAGTCAGCTAGCTAGCTAGCTCAATTAGATTTTTTACTTCTGACACCAATGTAATTACCTCAATAGATCATGAATYAATGAATGTCCAGAACATAGGATCAAGCTCTTGAATCAAACGTCAGTAGTCTACACCAAACCAATCTGCAAAATACACACTCAACAAAAATCAAATATACTTGTCCAGGATGTGCGAGAGACAGAACAATGCAAGCATGGCAGTATATAACATAACCAGTGGTGACCTAATTGACAGTATTGTGCTACTATTTTCTTGTTGTCTAGTTGGTAAAGGGCTCGTAAGTACGTATTTCACGGCAAAGTCTACACTTGTTGTATTCGGCGCATGTGACAAATAACATTTTATTGTAAACAAAAACAAAAACTTAGTCTTCTCATGCTTCGTTGATTTCAAAAAAGCTTCTGACTCAATTTGCACGAGACTCTGCTATATAAATTGATGGAAAACGGTGTTGGGGGAAAAACATACGACATTAATACAAACAACAAGTGTGCAGTTAAAATTTAAATAAAAAATACACTGACTTATTTCCAAGGGCCGTGGGGTGAGACAGGGATGCAGCTTGAGCCCCACCCTCTTTAATGTATACACTAAGTGTACAAAACATTAGGAGCATCTTCCTAATATAGAGTTGCACCCCCTTTTGCCCTCAGAATACGGAAAGGGGGATACCTTGTCAGTTGTCCAACTGAATGTATTCAKCTGAAATGTGTCTTCCGCATTTAACCCAACCCCCCTCTGAATCAGAGAGGTGCGAGGGCTGCCTTAATCGACATCCACGTCTTCGGCGCCCGGGGAACAGTCAGGTAACTGCCCTGCTCAGGGGAAGAATGACAGATTGTTACTTTGTCAGCTCMGGGATTCAATCCAGCAACCTTTCAGTTACTGGCTCAACGCTCTAACCACTAGGCTAAAGGGGACGCCTCAATAGCCTAAATTCATCGGGGCATGGACTCTACAAGGTGTCGAAAGCGTTTCACAGGGGTGCTGAGAGATAAAGAAAAACAGAGTGAGACAGAAACAGATCAGAGTGATAGAGGAGCAGATCAGAGTGATAGAAGAGCAGATCAGAGTGATAGAGGAGCAGATCAGAGTGATAGAGGAACAAATCAGCGTGATAGAGGAACAATCAGAGTGATAGAGGAACAGATCAGAGTGATAGAGGAGCAGATCAGAGTGATAGAGGAGCAGATCAGAGTGATAGAGGAACAGGTCAGAGTGATAGAGGGATAGATCAGAGTGATAGAGGGACAGATCAGAGTGATAGAGGCACTATATTCAAGAGAGGTGATTTTAGTCCTGCGAATTTGTCTCGGAACACAAGCCTGTCTGATTTTTGAAGGACGCACACACACACACACACACACATATACACACATGCACATAGAGAATAACTCATCACAGAAACAAACAAACTATACAAAGGAAAAAACGAGGACAGTGTGTGTGTGTGTGTGTGTGTGTGTGTGTGTGTGTGTGTGTGTGTGTGTGTGTGTGTGTGTGTGTGTGTTCATGTACTGTGTTGTGTGTGTGTAACCTGTCCTACACCAAAAAATGTAATTTTTTCGATACATTATTCATGGAATCTACAATGATCCAGAATTTCGCATTTAAGCATAGGGAGAAGGAACAAGGAGAAGAGAAAAAAATAAAAAAGAAGAATAACACGCTGGAGGTGAGAGCAGCTATACCATGACCAGATCGGGAGACAAGGAGAGGAGGAGGAAGGAAGGAGAGGAGAGGAGAGGAGAGAGGAGAGAGAGGAGATGAGAGAGAGACAGGAACGAGAGAGACGGAGGGAGAGAGAGAGTGAGAGAGGAGAGAGAGAGAGAGAGAGAGAGAGAGAGAGAGAGAGAGAGAGAGAGAGAGACGAGAGATGAGAGCAGAGAGGAGAGAGAGAGAGAGAGAGAAGAGGAGAGAGAGAGAAGACAGAACGAACGAAGAAGAGGAGAGAGAAGAAGGAGAGGAGGGAGTGAGACGAGAGAGAGTTCTGCACAGATTCTGCCTAGACCTGGGCCCTGACAGTAAATCTCAGTAAGACCAAAATAAATGGTGTTCCAACAAAAAGTCCAGTCACCAGGACCACAAATACAAATTCCATCTCGCGCCGTTGCCCCTAAAGCACACCAAAAAAACAATAGATAACCTCTGGCCATAACATCAGCGCCACAGGTAACTTCCCCAAAGCTGTGAACGATCTGAGAGACAAGGCAAGAAGGGCATTCTATGCCATCAAAAAGAGAACATGAAATTCAACATACCCAAATTAGGATCTGGCAAAAAACTACTTGAATCACTTATAAACCCATTGCCCTTGTATTGTTGTGAGGTCTGGGTCCGCTCACCAACCAAGAATTCACAAAATGGGGCAAACACCAAATTGAGGACTCTGCATGCAGAATTCTGCAAAAATATACCTCCACGTACAACACCAAATAAGGCATGCAGATGGCAGAATTAGGCCAATACCAGTTAATTATCAAAATCCAGAAAAGAGACGTTAAATTCTACAACCACCTAAAATGGAAGCGATTCCCAAACCTTCCATATCAAAGCCATCCCTACAGAGAGATGAACCTGGAGAAGAGTCCCCTAAGCAACTGTCCTGGGCTCTGTCACAAACACAAACAGACCCAAAAGCCCAAGGACAGCAAACACAATTAGACACAAACCAAAATCATGAGAAAACAAAAAGATAATTACTTGGACAATTGAAAGAATTAAACAAAAAAAACTGAGCAAACTAGAATGCTATTTGTCATAAACAGAGAGTACACAGTGGCAGAATACCTGACCACTGTGACTGACCAAAACTTAAGGAAAGCTTTGACTATGTACAGACTCACGTGAGCATAGCCTTGCTATTGAGAAAGGCGCCGTAGGCAACCTGGCTCTCAAGAAGAAGACAGACTATGTGCAACACCGCCCACAAAATGAGTGAAACTGAAGCTGCACTCCTAACCTCCTGCCCAAATATACAATGATTTTAGAGGACAATAATTTCCCCCTCCCAGATTACACAGATCCAAAGAATTTTCCGAAACAAACCCAATTTTTGAATAAAACTCTCATATCTACTTGGGTGGAAATACCACCCAAGTGTTGAACATCACAGCCAAGGCACTGATTTGGTGACCTATTGCCACAAGAAAAGGGGCAACCCCAGTGAAGAATAAACCACATAATTTATAAGTTATTTCATACGACATTAGCATTTTCATATCAATATAAATTATATAATCAATTTATAACATTTAAATTTAAAATAAATTCAACATACTTGTAATATTAAATACTGTATATTTTAATTTAAATATATTTTATTAATTAATTTAATATCCAGTTCTACATGCTCTACCATCGCATCATAACTCAACTACCCCGCGTCGACCTGTCGTACTAGATTCTCTACTTTTGATTTTCCTTCCTAATAATACTACGCACCTCAGCGTCCTAATGTCCTGAAAATCATATATTTTATTTTAATATTTAACTATTTAATTTTTATATATTTATTATAATTTTATATATTAATCTTAATTATTTTATTGTTTATAATCTAATGTAATACTAATTAATTAATATTAATATATTTTCATTATTTACTTATTTATTTTAATTAAAAATAAATTAAATAAAAGTATTATATTTATTAAAATATTATTAATCAATTTATCATTATATATTATATAATATAATATAACAGTATGAAATATAATCAATTATTTCATTTATTTAATAAAAATAACTTGTACTTATTATATTATATTATAGAGGTATTTCTTTTATAATTTCTAAATAAATTTTATATATTATATTTCAATTATATAAATATTAATATATCTTATTTAAATATATTTAAATAATTAAATAAAAATAATTAAATTTTTATTATATATAATTATATTTTAATATTAAATTATAACTTTCTTAAATAAAAAAAAAAGATATTATTATATAAATAAATATTAATAATAATAGATATTTTAATAATTTTTTATAATAATATAATCTATTTATAATTTTATTGTAATTAAATTAATATTGTCCATGATTTTAGTAATTTTACATAAATAAGCTATATAAAAATGAAATAATGAGATAAATTTTGTAAATAAACCCATATTTATGCTTATTTATTTTTCCATTTTTGTACTTAACCATTTGACATCATTACAACATGTATATACCAGTTGAGGGCAAAAGTATTTAGTTCACCAACCAATTGTGCAATTTCTCCCACTTAAAAAAAGTGAGAGAGGCTGTTAATTTTCAATCATAGGTTACATTCAACGATAGGACAGACAAAATGAGGAAAAAAAATCCCAGAAAATCCCACATTGTAGGACTTTTTTATAATTTATTTGCAAATTATGGTGGAAAATAAGTATTTGGTCAATAACAAAAGTTTCTCAATACTTTGTTATATACCCTTTATCAACAAAAGTAAAGGACAGTAATGTTACGAGTAAAGTAGGAAGCCCGGTGTCTATAAGATATAAATGTYTCATGAAAGGAGTGGGGATATCTGGCCTGGCTAAGTGACTTCACGCTCCAAAGGAGCTGATAATTATTAGATGTTTTTACTCCGCTGGTCTCGGGAAGAAACTACAAGTCGTCATTGTCCAAGACCAAGTCAAAAACAATAAACAAAATGTATCTGACACTGAGACAAGACCGAGAAACTCAATATGTGGTCTGAAGACCGGACTGGAGTACTACAACACTGGTACAAATACTAGCATACACACCACCTTGCAATACCTGCAGTTATATGACACACAGTATTGCAAATATTAATACTAGTAGCAATTAAAAGCCTCTAAAAGCAATCAGAAATGGTACATCTCCTCTGACAGAATATATGATAGACGAAACTATATTACAACATCCAGATTCAACAGGCCAAAGGACATTTCATCTTCTGACAAAACTCCCCTGTCAAAATAATATTTCAATTTGTCAGACTTACGCTGGGTGCAGTAGTGTATCTCTACTGTAAAGAGAATAAAAGGAGAAATAATTTATTGTATTCTGAAAGTCATTTAAACTTCAAGCCTTTTTGTGTTGAAAGATACAGACCTGATAGAGATAAAAGGTTCTGCAGTGTGTGTGTGGGTGTGTGTGGCTCTATAATAGATAGAACAAAGAGGGTGAGAAAGGGCCATGTCATCCTGTGTAAACCTGGGGAAACTTTATTAAGCCTTTGTAATAGTGAGATACCAGCAGTGGTGAGGTGTTAACACTTTTCTGATAGCAGAGTTTCTGTATTTCTGAAGGCGACAAACGCAGGAAGGGTTAAGTTGCGTTATCTGTGTGTGTTTGTGTGTGTGTGAGATGTTTTAGTTTGTCACCATCACACAGCCACAGTTGAGCTGCAGTTATCAGAGGAGTCGTGACCCCGATCAGGGGCCGTCTCTCTGTAGTCTTATCTTAATTGAGGCCTCACTTACACAACACTGTGTGTGTGTGCGTGCGTGCGTGCGTCCGTGCGTGCGTGTGAGAGAAAGAGAGAGAGAGAGACCTTGAGGAAAAGAGTTGTGAACTTCCTCTGAAGAATTTTCAAAGGAGATTCTCCATTGAGTTTGCTTTTTCATCCAAGACTAGGCTAAAACCCTTCACATATGCAGTGCATTCAGAAAGTATTCAGGCCCCTTGATTTTCTTCACACCTTGTTACTTTACAGCCTTATTCTAGACTGTATTAAATAGTTTTTCCCCTCATCATTCTACACACAATACACATAATGACATCACAATACCCATAATGACATCACAATACCCATAATGACAAAGAAAAACTGTTTATTTTTCAAACAGAAATATGACATTTACAAAAGTATTCAGACCCTTTACTCAGTACTTTGTTGAAGCACCTTTGGCAGCGATTACAGCCTAGAGTCTTCTTGGGTATGACGCTACAAGCTAGGCAAACCTGTATTTGGGAAGTTTCCCCTAGTCTTCTATGCAGATCCTCTCAAGCTCTGTCAGGTCTCCCCAGAGATGTTGGATGTCAGGTCCTGAGCGCTCTGGAGCATGATCTCTCTGTACTTTGCTCCGTTCATCTTTCCCTCGATCCTGACTACTCTCCCAGTCCCTGCAGCTGAAAAACATCCCCACAGCATGATTCTGCCACCACCATGCTTCACCGTAGGGATGGTGCTAGGTTTCCTCCAGATGTGACGCTTGGCATTCAGGCCAAAGAGTTCAATCTTGGTTTCATCAGACCAGAGAATCTTGTTTCTCATGGTCTTAGTCCTTTAGGTGCCTTTTGGCTAACTCAAAGAGGGCTGTCATGTGCCTTATACTGAGGAGTGGCTTCCATCTGGCCACTTTACCATAAAGGCCTGATTGGTGGAGTGCTGAAGAGATGGTTGTCCATCTGGAAGATTCTCCCATCTCCACAGAGGAACTCTAGAGCTCTGTCAGAGTGACCATTGGGTTCATGGTCARCTCCCTGACCAAGGCCCTTCTCCCCGATTGTTCAGTTTGGCCAGGCGGCCAGCTCTAGAAAGAGTCATCGTGGTTCCAAACTTCTTACATTTAACAATGGTGGAGACCACTGTGTTCTTGGGGACCTTCAATGATGGAGCCATTTTTTGGTACCCTTCCCCAGATCTGTGCCTCGACAGAATCCTGTCTTGGAGCTCTACGGACAATTCCTTCGACCTCATGGCTTGGTTTTTACTCTGACATGCACTGTCAACTGTGGGACCTTCTATAGACAGGTCTGTGCCTTTCCTAATCATGCCCAATCAATTGAATTGACCACAAGTGGTCTCTGATCAAGGTGTAGAAACAAGGATGATCAATGGAAACAGGATGCAAAAGGGGTCTGAATTCTTATGTAAATGTTTGCTAGAATTTCAACAAAAAAAGGAAAATGTTTTCTTAAATCCATTTTAGAATAAGGCTGTAACGTTACACAATGTGGAAAAAGTCAAGGGGTCTAAATACTTTCTGAATGCACTGTGTGTACGTGACTGTGAGTAACACTGTTCTACACACTGATTTAGTTAGCATCTTCAGAGTAACACTGGTTGTTGATTAAAATGTCTGTTCCCTTTTGAGATCTTCAAAGAGATCGAGGGAGAGAGTAAGACAGACGGAGATGGGAGAAAGAGAGGCTTTATGAAATGGAGAGAGAGTGATAAGTGCGAGTGATGTTTAGTGACGAGGCGTATGTAATGTGTAGTGTAATTGATTGTGTGTATCTACAACACAGTTGGCCAGTGGCACCTTAATTCCAGAGGACAGGTCATTATAATGGCTGGACTGGAATTAATGGAATGGTATCAAACACATCAAACACATGGTTTACATGTGGTTGATACCATTCCATTGACTCCATGCCAGCCATTATTATMAGCTGTCCTCCCCTCCGCTCCCTCCTGTGGTCTACAGTATGCAGTATGTGTCTCTTAGAATGGCAGTTTGTCATTAGGTAAATCGAATAGTACTTATGTCATAATTAGAGGGAGCTAATCATGCTAGCTAGGGGTTAACCTACTGACCTACTAATCATTGTGATGCTGTCATTTATTGAAAGGTTAATTCAAGTGGTAATTACTATATCTGTCTAGAGCTGTATACCTATATAGAGGTGGTGTAGGCAATACCTGCAGATAGATATCAATCCTTCATCTCCATAGCCCTTAATCTGATGCTAATCTAATGCTAATCTCATCCTAATCTGATGCTAATCTGATCCTAATCTGTGTGTGTGTGTCTGTCAAATCAAATTCAATTTTATTTGTCACTTTCTCCGAATACAGCAGGTGTACTCATTACAGTAAAATGCTTACTTACGGGCTCTTTCCCTCTTTCCCAAACACAATATTGATGCTACAGCTGTAGGAGCTGCAGGTGTGTTTCTTTCCAAATAATGTCCAAACAATTGAATTTACCACAGTTGGACTCCAATCAAGTTGTAGAAACATCTCAAGGATGATCAATGGAAACCAAGACGCACCTGAGCTCAATTTCGAGTCTCATAGCAAAGGGTCTGAATACTTATATAAATAAGGTTTTTCAGTTTATTTTTGTTTGTTTTTATACGTTTGCAAACATTTCTAAAAACCTCTTTACACTTTGTCATTATGGGTTATTGTGTGTAGATTGCTGAGGATTTGTATTTATTTAATACATCTTAGAATAAGTCTGTAACGTACCAACATGTGCAAACAGTCAAGGGGTCTGAATACTTTCCTAAGGCACGGTACCTTTGTACGCCTCCTTGTCTGTATACCTGCAGGAAACGAATGTGACCAGTTCAGTCATCTGCACTCAATACAGCTGGCCTTCAACATAATCTTATAGACTACATATCATTACCTCTTTGATGACTGATATCCATTGAATTGTGTCCATTCTCTGTTTTAGAAAGATTTACACAAATATGAAAAGATAAATGGTATCATCCTAAAACAATGTCAATTTAGATCATACAAGGGACAAACCTTAAACTGAGTAGATCTTTACATGCTTTAGCTAAGTACCTGCACCTGCTGTCCTTTCAAATTCAAATCCAAATGTTTCAGTTGTGCAGTTAGGTTCCTGCATGAACCACCCCACACACTAAGGATTTTCCTCGATGAACCCCACCTTCTATGGGGTTCTTGGAAGAACCATTTGGAGGCCATTTTCAGAGCCAAGAACTTTACGGTCCTTCTAAGAACTTTGAGGATCTTAGAAGAACCCTTGTTGAACCCCTAATTCTTAGTGTGAATAACCTCCCTGGTCTTTGTGGTTGAATCTGTGTTTTAATAAATGCACTGTTCGACTGATCGACCTCACACATGTAACTCTACCTACATGTACATATTACCTCAATTACCTCGACACCGGTGCCCCCACACATTGACTCTGTACCGGTACCCCCTGTATATAGCCCCGCTATTGTTATTTACTGCTGCTCTTTAATTATTTGTTATTCTTATCTTTTACTTAACATTTTTGGGGTATTTTCTTAAAACTGCATTGTTGGTTAAGGGCTTGTAAGTAAGCATTTCACTGTAAGGTCTACACCCGTTGTATTCGGTGTGTGTGACAAATACAATTTAAATTGATTATGTTAAACTCATTTTTTTCTCCTGAATTTATTTAGGCTTGCCATAACAAATGGGTTGAATGCATATTGACTCAAAATATTTCAGCTTTTCATTTTTAATTTGTTTGTCTTTTGGGGTATTATGTTTAGACCAGTGACCAAACATCTAAATGAATCCATTTTAAATTCAGGCTGTAAGTCTATCTTTTCTGAAGGCACAGTATGTGTTGATGTCCGTGTGTTTCCTATTGAGAGGTAATCCCTGTAAACAGGAACTGTAGATGAAACAGACATACATCTAGATATCATCCTTCATCTCCGTAACTGCTCATTTAGGTCTCTACTCAATCCGTGACAGCGTGACTGAAATTTAAATGTTCCCACATTAGCGGAGACTGCCTTCACCGTAAACTCTGCATATGTCGGCTCAATGGAAAATTACCTTTACATTTCTGTTGCGCAATCTGTAAGGCAATCTGTACCACAATCTGTACAGTAATATGTACAGTAATCTGTAAGGCAATCTGTACAGTAATCTGTACAGTAATATGTACAGTAATCTGTAAGGCAATCTGTACAGTAATCTGTACAGTATCTGTAGGGAATCTTGTAGTAATTGTACAGTGTAATATACGTTTGTAGCTATGTACAGTAACTGTAAAGTAATTTAGTTAAGGGCAATACTGATACAGTAAATTGTACGGAGTTATCTGTAAGGCATCTGTTAAAGATCTGATACAAGTAATTGTAAGGCAATCTGTAAGGCATCTGTAAGGCATCCGCAACGCAAATCCGTAAGGCCATCGTAAGGCCTCCGTAAGGCATCGTAAGGCAATCCGTAAGGCAATCCGTTAGTAAATCCGTAAGGCCATCCGTAAGGCCTTATCCGTAAGGCCTTATACCGTAAGGCATCCGTAAGGGCCATCCGTAAGGCCATCCGGTAAAGTGCATCCGTAAGGCATCCGTAGGCAATCTGTAAGGCCATCCGTAATAATCCGTAGGCCCATCCGTAAGGCCTTATCCGTAAGGCCATCCGTAAGGCCTTAAATCCGTAGGGCCATCCGTAAGGCCATCCGTAGAGGCACCTCGTAAGGCATCCGTAAGGACATCCGTAGAGCGCCATCGTAAGGCCATCCGTAAGGCCATCCGTAGCCGTAATCCGTAAGGCTTATCCGTAAGGCCTTTATCCGTCCGTAAGGCATCTAGGCATCCGTAAGCCATCCGTAAGGCCATCCGTAAGCATCCGTACAGAATCGGTAAAGGCCATCCGTAGTACCGTAAGAACTCCGAAGGCCATCCGTAAGGGCCGTAAGGATCGTAAGGCATCCGTAAGGCATCCGTAAGGCGATCCGTAAGGCATCCGTAAGCCTCGCGTACGTAAGTCGTAAGGCATCCAGTAAGGCCATCGTAAGGCTATCATGTTTAAAGGCCAATACGTAAGGCCATCCGTAAGAGGCCATCGTACGAGGGCAATCTGTAAGGCCATCGTACCGTAATAGTAAGGCCATCGTACGATAAATCGTAGACATAGTAATGGCCCTCCGTAGGGCTATATATACTGGCGAGCGTAAGAGCAAATCTGTAAGGCCATCCGTAAGGCCATCCGTAAGGCCATCCGTAAGGCCATCCGTAGGGCCATCCGTAGGGCCATCCGTAAGGCCATCCGTAAGGCCATCCGTAAAGCCATCCGTAGGGCAATCCGTAGCGCTTCAGCTATACAGATTGAATACAGCCCCTAATCTCATCATAATCTGATCACACCCTGAATTTGTCCCCAAAACACACACTCACACCCTGCCACCCACCAGGGATAACCACACAGGAAGTACCTTTGTACTCCCTAAAGATGGTCGTGCTGCTGAAACTCCTCAGAGACGTTATTAAGTCTTTGTTCCATTGAACGTGCCATGCAAATAAAGACATGTGAAATATATGAAGAGTATCTTGGTCCTCCTTTCTTTTTTGACGATCAATGTTTACCCAATTTATGTACAAATACCTACTACTGTGTACCCTAGCAGACCTACTATCTATAAATACCAACTATTGTGTACCCTAACAGAAATCTACTGTTTTTAAATACCTATTATTGTGTACCCTAACAGAGATCTACTGTTTATAAATACCTATTATTGTGTACCCTAACAGAAATCTACTGTTTATAAATACCTACTTTTGTGTACCCTAACAGAGATCTACTGTTTATAAATACCTATTATTGTGTACCCTAGCAGAGATCTACTGTTTATAAATACCTACTATTGTGGTACTGAGCAGACCTACTGTTTATAAATACCAACTATTGTGTACCCTAGCAGAGATCTACTGTTTATAAATACCTATTATTATTTAGACCTTCCCTAGCAGGGCTTGCCTTCCTTTGTTTTTCTACAAAATGATTATGGGTGTTTTGTTGTGGTAGAGAAACTATCACCCACATGATAAAGAAACTGACATCCACAGGGGTATAGAAATGATCACTCACAAGCGTAGAGGAACTAGAACCCACAAGGGTAGAGAAACTATCCCACACAGGGGTAGAGGAACTATCACCCACAGTGGAAGAGGAACTATCACCCACAAGGGTAGAGGAACTATCACCCACAGGGGTAGAGGAACTATCACCCACGGGGTACATTACACGCTTACATCTTCACCCAGGGGGACACATTACAGAGATTGCATGGAGGTAAGTGTATCAATAAGGAATTGCACAGTAGGTGTATGTCCTGTCTGTCTGCCTGTCTCTGTGTCTGTGTGTGCGTCGGTGTGTGTGTGTAGAAGTTTATGAGATTTAAGTTGTAGCTAAAGCGTTGAATCAGCAGTATATTGTATTTGATGTTGCTCCCCTACAGAGCTCACAGCTAAGTGGAAACACTAGTAATTACACTGTTTACACCATCATACTAATTATACCCTCGTGAGAGAGGGTGGGTGTTGTCTGTCTACAGTACATATTCTATCAGGATTTAGAGAGGGACAGAGAGATAGACACGGAGAGGGGGGGCAGAGAGAGAGAAAAAGAAAGAAGACCGAGAGAGAAAGAGAAAGAGAGAGAGAGAAAGGAAGAAAGAAATAGGGGCGAGAGACAGCGAGACAGAGAAAGAGGTAGATACAGAGAGAGCAAAAGAAAGGGACAGAGAGAGAGTGAGAGAAAGAGAGCGGTAGAAAGAGATATATGGAGGATCTAATGGAAAATAACAGAAACAACTGCAATCAATAAAGCAGAGCGCAATCAGCAGGCCAATGTGGCGGCAGATAGCCTGGCGGTGAGAGCTCTGGGCCAGTAACCAAAATGTTGCTTCTTCGGGCCGACAAGGTGAAAATTGTACCCTTGAGCAAGGCACTTACTTCTTAATTTGCTCCAGGGGTGGATTACTACTATGGCTGACTGTGTAAAACAACACATTTTACTGCACCTATTTGGTGTATGTTTGCGTTTATATAAAATGTGCGTTGATATAAAATAACGGATAAATAAAAAATATATAAATATTTTGTTTAGTATATATTGTAAAAACATATACATTGCATTCGGAAAGTATTCAGCCCCATGACTTTTTCCACATTTTGTTACGTTACAGCCCTATTCTAAAATGGGTTAAATTGTCCCCCCCCCTCCATCAATCTACACACAATATCCTATACCCTACAATGACAAAGCAAAAAAACTTTTGAATATAAAAACATTGAATATCACATTTCCATAAGTCAGACCCTTTACTCAGTACTTTGTTGAAGCACCTTTGGCAGCGATTACAGCATCGAGTCTTCCTGGGTATGATGCTACAAGCTTGACACACCTGTTTTTGGGGAGTTTCTCCATTCTTCTACGCAGATCCTTTCAAGCTCTGTCAGATTGGATGGGGAGTGTCACTGCACAGCTATTTTCAGGTCTTTCCAAAGATGTTTGATTGGGTTCAAGTCCGGACTCTGGCTGGGCCACTCAAGGACATTCAGAGACTTGTCCTGAAGCCACTCCTGCGTTGTCTTGGCTGTTTGCTGTTGGAAGGTGAACCTTTGCCCCAGTCTGAGTTACTGAGCGCTCTGGAGCAAGTTTTCACAAAGGATCTCTCTGTACTTTGCTCCCTTCATCTTTCCCTCGATCCTGATTAGTTTCCCAGTCCCTGCCGCTGAAAAACATTCCCACAGCATGATGCTGCCACCACCATGCTTCACCATAGGGATGGTGCCAGGTTTCCTCCAGACGTGACGCTTGTCATTCAGGCCAAAGAGTTCAGTCTTGGTTTCATAAGACCAGAATCTTGTTTCTCAATGTTTGACGGTCCTTAAGGTGCCTTTTGGCAAACTCCAAGCGGGCTGTCATGTGCCTTTTACTGAGGAGTGGCTTCCATCTGGCCACTCTACCATCAAGGCCTGATTGGTGGAGTGCTGCAAAGATTGTTGTCCTTCTGGAAGGTTCTCCCATCTCCACAGAGGTACTCTGGAGCTCTGTCAGAGTGACCATCGGGTTCTTGGTCACCTCCCTGACCAAGGCCCTTTCTCCAGATCTGTGCCTCGACACAATCCTGTCTCTGGGCTCTACGGACAATTCCTTCGACATCATGGCTTGGTTTTTGCTCTGACATGCGCTGCACTATATGTAAATAAGGTATTCCCTCACAGAGTACTGAAAAGGAACAGGTACTTTATCTTGGCACCAGAGCTCAAATGCCACTTTTTTGTCTGATTGCAAAATATGACAGTGCTTTTTCAGGATTGCTTTTTTTTGCTTAGTGCAAAACAATGTTGCATTGTTTTTCTTCTTTGGTTTGGTTTCTAGCAATTACTCTCTTGGTTTATGAGACATTTTCATCATTGCAGCATTAAGAGTTTTGTACTTGTAGCCTCTGAATTTATCTGTCATTTTCTTAGCATTGCTGTCAAAATCTGACTGGCGGCCACAGACTCGTTTAACCCTGCATAACTGGCTATATGCTAGACCATTCTTGAGGGGAAAGGGATGCATACTATCTGCAAGTAGCAGGGTTTTGCGGTCTTTTGGATTTCTGTATACTGTAAGTCTTTATGTAATGCATCATTCTCCTTGATGATCCATAAGTCCAGGTAGTTTATTTTTCTCTCATCAGTCTGCATGGTGAATTTGAGATATTCCGAGTTTGGAATTAATTTATTTCCTGCCGACTTCCTTCCCAGAGCACCAAGACATAATCTACCTATCTCTTCCGTAGGAGGATTTTAGAAAGTAAGGGGAGTGTCTCTGTTTTGTAAATGAGTACTTCCTCTAATTGTCCTACATATAGGTTTGCATAGTTGGCGGCAAAAGGAGAGCCCATGGCTACACACCGAATTTGAAGGAAAAAGTCTGACTCAAAGAGGAAGTAGTTATTGGATAATACCAGTTCAGCGAGTTGCAAAGATACAATCATTGGATGGAACAAGGGTAGAGTCTCTCTGCTGAAGGAAGTGTTGTAGCGCCTGCAAGCCTCCAGTGGGTGGATTGATAGTGTACAAGCTCTCCACATCAAAAGTGTGCAGCAGAGTGCCCTCTGGTATCCTTCCTAAGCACTCTATCAATGAGATCATGTGACTAGTGTCTGACATAAAATGGGAGATTCTCAACCATCGATTTAATTGTGGTAATCCACAAACTTAGAAATGTTGGCCGTCACAGTGTCAATTGCTGCTACAATGGGTCTACCTGGGGGAGGAGACACTTGTTTCTTGTTTGTGTAATTTAGCGACTGTATAAAAGTTGCATTTATTTTTGGTGATTTGTCCTGATTCCAAATATCTGTCCATTGTGGATGTGATATTATGCTGGAATTGTAGTGTAGGGTCATGACTCAGTTTGTGATAGAAGTCACCATTGTGGATGTATCGATATTATGTGGAATTGTAGTGTCGGGTTCATGACTCAGTTTGTGATAGAAGTCACCATTTGTGGATGTGATATTATGCTGGAATGTAGTGTAGGGTCATGACTTCAGTTTGTGATAGAAGTCACCATTGTGGATGTGATATTATGTGGAAGTGTAGTGTAGGGTCATGACTCAGTTTGTGATAGAAGTCACCATTGTGGATGTGATATTATGCTGGAAGTGTAGGGTAGGGTCATGACTCAGTTTGTGATAGAAGTCACCATTGTGGATGTGATATTATGCTGGAATTGTACTGTAGGGTCATTGACTCAGTTTGTGATAGAAGTCACCATTGTGGATGTGATATTATGAATTGTAGTGTAGGTCCATGACTCAGTTTGTGATTGAAAGTCACCATTGTGGATGTGATATTATGCTGGAAGTGTTTAGGTAGGTCATGACTCAGTTTGTGATAGAAGTCACCATTGTGGGCTGTGATTTATGTTGAGAGTGTAGTGTAGGGGTCATGACTCAGTTTGTGATAGAAGTCCACCATTGTGGGATGTGATATTATGCTGGAAGTGTAGTGTAGGGTCATGACTCAGTTTTGTGATAGAAGTCACCAATTGTGGATGTGAATTATGCTGGAAGTGTAGTGTAGGGTCATGACTCAGTTTGTGATAGAAGTCACCCATTGTGGATGTTGATATTATGCTGGAAGTGTAGTGTAGGGTCATGACTCAGTTTGTGATAGAAAGTCACCATTGTGGATGTTGGATTATGCTGGAAGTGTATGTTAGGGTCATGACTCAGTTTGTGATAGAAGTCACCATTGTGGATGTGATATTATGCTGGAAGTGTAGTGTAGGGTCATGACTCAGTTTGTGATAGAAGTCACCTTTAGATAGTTGTTGGCAACATTTATTCACATAGTCACATTTGTTTTTTTAATACAAATTCCTCCTCCTTATGATAATCGATGGATCTGACTGTAAGTCCTTAAGAGCCATTCTCTCGTCTCTACTCAGATTATCATAGGATTTGTGCGTCTCTTTGTCTTTCAGTAGGTCACCTACATCATTTTCAACAGTCCTGTAGAAGGTGTCTATGGATGCATTGCGTTTTGGGGGGGGGGATACCAATCACATTTTTGCTCTAAGTGTGGTTCTCTCAGAGTTCTCAGGTGTCTCAGCTTGGTTGATGGCTCCATCTCCTGCTTGATTCACAGAGGGACTCTGCATCTGTCAACAGCTTGTCTCTTCCTGTTTTGTGGTTTCTTGTGCTCCAGGATCTCGCCAGAGGTATGTTAGTCCATTGTTCTTTTCTTCCAAATTGCGTTTATGCTTGTTAACTTTCCTCTCTCCCAGTTCGGTTGTAATCTCGGTTTGAAGGTGAGCGTTACTCTAAATGACATTATTCCGTTTGATAGCGTCATTAAGTAAGTCTCGTAGAGCTTCCTGTGAATTGTCAATTGAGGTTTCGATATCTGTAATATCCATTCTGAGATGTTCAATGATCAAACTCGTCAGGTCCAGTGAACATTTGTTAAGTATAGCACACCATCGTTCACAAAACTCTTCAGTGTTTTTGCCAAGTGAAGGCTCTGTGCCAAGGTTTTCCTGAAGCCCAGCCTACTCTGGGTACCAGGACTCCTGTGATCAGTGACGTACCCCGATTGCCACCTGGGGGTACTGTTGTTATAACGAGCCTCCCTCGGTTTAGAAAGTAAGATGCATTCTGGTAATACGCTGGACCGCATTGAAAATAGACCCAGGGAAAAAAACGTTATCATGGAGGTTACCGACCAAATCAAACCCAATGTTATTTGTCACATGCGCCGAATACAACAGGTGTGGACTTTGCCGTGAAATGCTTACTTACAAGCCCTTAACCAACAATGCAGTTCAAGAAAGAGTTAAAAAAAGATTTACTAAATAAACGAAAGTAAAAATAGTAAAATGAAAATAAAAAAGTAACACAATAAAAATAACATTAACGAGGATATATACAGGGGTACTGATACTAGGGAGGAGACAGGTTAAAGAAGGATGTTTAAGCCTTGAGATCATTGAGACCTGACAAAATATTAAAGTGTCTTTGAACGGGATATGGCAGTATGTGCCAGGCGCACCGGTTTGTGTAAAGAACTGCAACGCTGCTGGGGTTTTCACGCTCAACTGTTACCCGTGTGTATCAAGAATGATCAACCACCCAAAGGACATCCAGCCAACTTGACACAACTGTGGGAAGCCTTGGAGTCAACATGGGCCTGCATCCCAGTTGAAACCTTTCGACACCTTGTAGAGTCCATGCCCCGTTGAATTGAGGCTGTTCTGAGGGGGAGTGGGGGGGGGTACAACTCATACTAGGAAGGTGTGCTTAATGTTTTGTACATTGTAATCTCAAACCTCTTAACTTCCTTGCTCTGCTAGTAGGGGAGAATGTGGGAAGATGTAACATATTTCATATTTTCATCTATAATTTATAGACCGTGCTTAGTGATCATTTATAGACCTGTTTGGGATAGTGATCATTCATAAACCTGTTTGGTTAGTGATCATTTCTAAAACTATTTGGGATATTGATTTTATAAACCTGTTTGGGATAGTGATCATTTGTAAACCTGTTTGGGTTAGTGATCATTTATAAACCTGTTTGGGATAGTGATCATTTGTAAACCTGTTTGGGTTAGTGATCATTTATAAACCTGTTTGGGTTAGTGATCATTTATAAACCTGTTTGCGTTAGTGATTCATTATAAACCTGTTTGGGTTAGTGATAATAAACCTGTTTGGGTTAGTGATCATTTATAAACCTGTTTGGGTTAGTTGATCATTATAAACCTGTTTGGGTTAGTGATCATTATAAACCTGTTTTGGTTAGTGATAATTTATAAACCTGTTTGGGTTAGTGATCATTTATAAACCTGTTTGGGTTAGTGATCATTTATAAACCTGTTTGGGTCAGTGATAATTTATAAACCGGTTTGGGTCAGTGATAATTTATAAACCGGTTTGGGTTAGTGATAATTTATACACCTGTTTGGGTCAGTGATAATTTATAAACCGGTTTGGGTTAGTGATAATTTATAGTGGCTCTCTATTTACCCTCAGTATGCATTCTGTTCACCATTCTGTCACGGCGGTGAAAAGAAGAGGACCAAGGTGCAGCGGGGTGAGCGTACATTTTCTCTTTATTTGAAAAAGACACCGAACAAAACAACAAACACTACAAAGACAAAGCGTGAAGCTAAAGGCTATGTGCCCTAAACAAAAGTCAACTTCCCACAAAGACAGGTGGAAAAAAGGGCTACCTAAGTATGGTTCTCAATCAGAAACAACGATAGACAGCTGCCTCTGATTGAGAACCACACCCGGCCAAAGACAAAGAAATAGAAAACATAGAAATAAAGAAACTAGAATGCCCACCCTAGTCACACCCTGGCCTAACCAAAATAGAGAATAAAAGCCTCTCTATGGCCAGGGCGTGACACATTCTAAATCTCTAAAGAATCCGTATGTTCTTCTGAAATATGAACACAGAAATACTGGACATTTTGAACTATTATGGTGACGATTTGACAAAATTACAGTCATGGTCTTGACTCGGACTCGCCTTTGCCCCTGTCCCTGTCCCGGTTTTGATTTTCTCTGGTCTTGGTCTTGACTCAGTCTTGTTTTAGGTGGTCTCAAACACAACACTGATTTGTACTATAGGTACTAGTAAGTAAGAGAACCCTTTCAGTCCTACAACTCCTGCTGTTGTTTCCTATTGCCGTTCTGAATCCAGGCCACCAAACACACATGCATACCTCAAACAAAGGCACAGTACTGCAGTGTGGGTAGTAGCAGATGCTACTCTCTGCAAATCACACAGGAAGGGAGCCAGTCTCTGTGAGGTAGGAGGACTGAAACCAGTCTCTGTGAGGTGGGAGGCTGAAGCCAGTCTCTGTGAGGTGGGAGGCTGAAGCCAGTCTCTGTGAGGTGGGAGGACTGAAACCAGTCTCTGTGAGGTGGGAGGCTGAAGCCAGTCTCTGTGAGGTGGGGGGCTGAAGCCAGTCTTTGTGAGGTGGGAGGCTGAAGCCAGTCTCTGTGAGGTGGGAGGCTGAAGCCAGTCTCTGTGAGGTGGGGGGCTGAAGCCAGTCTCTGTGAGGTCTCTGTGAGGTGGGGGACTGAAGCCAGTCTCTGTGAGGTCTCTGTGAGGTGGGGAGCTGAAGCCAGTCTCTGTGAGGTCTCTGTGAGGTGGGGGGCTGAAGCCAGTCTCTGTGAGGTTGGGGGCTGAAGCCAGTCTCTGTGAGGTTGGGGGCTGAAGCCAGTCTCTGTGAGGTTGGGGGCTGAAGCCAGTCTCTGTGAGGTCTCTGTGAGGTGGGGGGCTGAAGCCAGTCTCTGTGAGGTTGGGGGCTGAAGCCAGTCTCTGTGAGGTGGGGGACTGGAGAAGTAAGTGAATAAGAAACATTGAGGAAGCGTTTGATTAACGTGATTATACACAGGCGGTGGGCTAAAAAGATCAGAGTGGTGTGTTTGTGAGTGTGTGTGTAAAATTGTCTTGTCATGCTTGCGGGGCTCAGCTCCGAACGGTCGCAGAGAGGCAGTCAGGCCTGCACCAGTGATGAAACTGTAAACCGGTTAACCAGTTGTCGGGAGGGAGGAAACGGTGAACTGGTAATACTGTACCACTGGAGTCAGGGAGTTGTGCCCCAGACAGATTTCCCTAGAGAGATGAATCATCACAGAGATACACACACACACACAACACACACACACACAAACTATGAACACACAACACACAAATACACACAACACAATTATAATTCTCTGTGACACAAAATCTTTATAGAACAAAAACATTTAAAATGCACACACACATGCACACACACCCACACACTCATCCACCCACCCACAACTTTATCTATGCAGATAACCTGAGAGGTCTAAAAACAGTTTCAACATTTGGTTTCTCCAGATTAACACCATCTGTCAGATTACGTCTGCTCTGCTCCAACTCAACAACATCTTCTTAGTCAGATTATAATCTGTTACATATAGTATAATCTGTCGCTTGATGTATGACAGTGAACGGTGGCAGGGACACAGGTGTCATGTCACAGCCAACAGTGTCTTATGGATAACAGAATGCATTACTTCAGTACCATCTCAACATATGAGGAGGAGAGAGACAGGAGGACAGGGGAATTGTGACCGGGGGAGAGGGAAGAGAGACAGGAGGAGAAGGAACAGACAGGAGGAGAGGAAAGAAGGCAAGAGGAGAGGGAAGAGAGGCAGGAGAGGGAAGAGAGGAAGGAGGAGAGGGAAGAGAGGCGGAGGAGAGGGAAGAGAGGCGGAGGAGAGGGAAGAGAGGCAGGAGAGGGAAGAGAGACAGGAGGAGAGGGAAGAGAGACAGGAGGAGAGGGAAGAGAGGCAGGAGGAGAGGGAAGAGAGACAGGAGGGGAGGGAAGAGAGACAGGAGGAGAGGGAAGAGAGGCAGATGAAAGAATATGATGGAAGAACGGAAGAGAAAGACATCAACAACTGAACACAGGAGAATATTTTTAAAAAACCTCTTAAGGATCTCGAAAGATCGGTGTCCCTCCCACGGGACGGTTGAGCTAATTTGCGCTAATGCGATTAGCATGAGGTTGTAAGTAACAAGAAAATTTCCCAGGACATAGACATATCTGATATTGGCAGAAAGCTTAAATTCCTGTTAATCTATCTACACTGTCCAATTTACAGTAGATATTACTGTGAAAGAATAACATGCTACTGTTTGAGGAGAGTGTACAGTTATGAACTTGAAAAGTTATTCATACTCCAATTCGCCACATTTGGGCAGCCTTGATACAAAAAGTTGAACATATATGTAATGGTTCATTAGATCAGTCTAAAACTTTGCACATACACTGCTGCCATCTAGAGGCTAAAATCTAAATTGCGCTTGGGCTGGAATAATACATTGTGGCCTTTTTCTTGCATTTCAAAGATTGTACAAAAAAATACAAAACAATCGTTTTTTTTTATTTTACCAGACCTAATGTGTTATATTCTCCTACATTAGTTTCACATTTCCACAAACTTCAAAGTGTTTCCTTTCAAATGGTATCAAGACTATGCATATCCTTGCTTCAGGTCTACAGGCAGTTAGATTTGAGTATGTCGTTTTAGGCAGAAAAAACAAAAAGGGGCGTGGTACGTATCCATAATAACTTTTAATGAGAATACTAAAAAAATACAAAGAAGAACAAGAGAATCAAATGAAAGCTGACACAGTCCCGAATGGTGCAAACACTGAAACAGAAAACAATCACCCAACAACAAAAGTGGGAAAACAGGCTACCTAAATATGGCTCTCAATCAGAGACAACGATAGACAGCTGCCTCTGATTGAGAACCACACCAGGCCAAACACACAGAAACAGAAAACCTAGACCTACAACATAGAATACCCAGACATAGAATACCCACCCACATCACACTCTGACCAAACTAAAATTAGAAACGTACAAAGCAATCTACGGTCAGGGCGTGACACCTCCCTGCTTGTATTTTGTATTTAACTGTATCTGTTTTATTCTGTAATTTATGTAATTCAGGGCTCATCTGTAAAAGACTCCCTGATAAAATAAAGGTTAAATAAATAAAACAAAATATAACGTGGCATTTCCTATGGAGAATTCTAACGGTGAACAATGTTTAAAAGGTCTTCACACAAAAGGACTTTGTTCAAAAGAAGTGAAAATAGTGACAAACTGGCTGCCAATTGGTCCTGCTTGGCTCAGTCAGTAGAGCATGGCGCTTGCTGTGACAATGGTTGTGAGTTTGAATCCCGGGATCACCCATATATAAAATGTATGCCGCATGACTAATTCACTTTGGATAAAAGCATCTGCTAAATGCCAGAAGTATAGTGTGAGGGAGAAGTCTGTCACTGGCTGCAGGCAGCAAGAAAGACTTAAGAAAATATTTACTAAATAAATGAAAGTAAAAATATAAAAATAAAAATAAAAAGTAACACAATAAAAAAAACTAAATTCTTTAGGCGGCCATTTTCCTGATGTTGCTGATTAGTCTCCTGCTGTACTCTCTGTGGTCCACTGGTTTCACCTCCATCACCATGGCCTTCACACGGGACTCATCCTGAAACACACATTATATTCCTATTTAACCTGTGTTTGGTTAGAACCACTGGATTTAGTGAGAGTAGCGTTTACACATATCAGTATTTTACCTGTGTTTGGTTAGAACCACTGGATTTAGTGAGAGTAGCGTTTACACATATCAGTATTTTACCTGTGTTTGGTTAGAACCACTGGATTTAGTGAGAGTAGCGTTTACACATATCAGTATTTTACCTGTGTTTGGTTAGAACCACTGGATTTAGTGAGAGTAGCGTTTACACATATCAGTATTTTACCTGGTTTTGGTTAGAACCACTGGATTTAGCGAAGGGCTTTTCGGTTTTATAACACCTGTGTTTGGTTAGTCTCTCCTGGACAGACAAATCGACCAACACTCAAGCGAGATTTGGTCCTTGGTTGCTGAGAGTATTGTTTTTTTAGCCCATTCATGATGGGAAACAAACAAAACCCAATGTAAAGTTGGCCAGCAACACATCTGACTTTTTCCACCTTTCAAATCAAATGATAATAACTCATTAACACAGTGAGTTATTCAGGAAATGGCCCATTTGCAACCAGCTATGTTGACTCCTGATTCACACAGTAACAGATGCAGGGGACGGCTCATAGACAACCAACAAGATCAGCTGGGTTGACTCCTGATTCACACAGTAACAAATGAAGGGGACGGCTCATAGACAACCAGCAAGACTCAACTGGGTTGACTCCTGATTCACACAGTAACAGAGGAAGGGGACGGCGCATAGACAACCAGCAAGACTCAGCTGGGTTGACTCCTGATTCACACAGTAACAGATGAAGGGGACGGCTCATAGACAACCAGCAAGACTCAGCTGGGTTGACTCCTGAATCGTCTCTAACTTCCCCATTAACTCTGATGTGATTCATCATTCCATTTAATATTTCCTCTGTGAGTGTACCTGAGGAGAGGAGGAGGGGGAGGGGGGTTGAGGGGAAACAAGACCACTTGACAGTCGATGACAACTAATTTAATATGATTTCATTATAATTGAATAACAGTGCTCTTTAAAGGGACGGCCCGCGATCAAACAGAGTGACAGCTTTTTCATTTGACGCTTCCCACACCCACATCCTATCACAGTCTACTCATATATTAGTCACACACACACACACACACACACACACACACACACACACACACACACACACACACACACACACACACACACACACACACACACACACACACACACACACACACACACACACACACAACACACACACACACACACACCACACCACACACACACAACACACACACACCCTCTATGACAATCACACATTTAATTCACTTCAGACACTAATGTATTCCATTCAGAAACACACTAATTCATTCCATCCTCAGCACGTCACACTTCAGAAACGATTTCTAAGACACGGAGACCCTTGAGTCTAAATTGGAAACTCATTAAACGCTGTGGTGACATAACATCTTTATTAAACATCTGCCATGGTGACATAACACCTTCATAATGCAGCTGCCATGGTGACATAACACCTTCATAATACAGCTGCCATGGTGACATAACACCTTCATAATACATCTGCCATGGTGGCATAACACCTTCATATACAGCTGCCATGGTGACATAACACCTTCATAATACAGCAGCCATGGTGACATAACACTTCATAATACAGCTGCCATGGTGACATAACACCTTCATAATACATCTACCATGGTGACATAACACCTTCATAATACAGCTGCCATAGTGACATAACACCTTCATATACAGCAGCCATGGTGACATAACACCTTCATAATACATCTGCATGGTGACATAACACCTTCATTATACCGTGCCATGGTGACATAACACCTTCATAAAACATCTGCCATGGTGACATAACACCTTCATAAAACATCTGCCATGGTGACATAACACCTTCATAATACAGCTGCCATGGTGACACAACACCTTTATTAAACATCTGCCATGGTGACATAACACCTTCATAATACAGCTGCCATGGTGACATAACACCTTCATAAAACACCTGCCGAGTTTTTAAATACTGAACCTCAGCTCACACAATGACAACATGCTGTCTGGTGTATGTATATGTCAGAATACTTCTCAATATACATGCTTGCTAGAACATTGGGTCCATATGCTGCTTCTATAAAACACTAGACCAATATTGCTGCTTCTATTAAAACTAGACCAATATGCTGCTTCTATTAAAAACACTAGACCAATATGCTGCTCTCTATTAAAATACTAGACCAATAATCTCTCTCAACAAAACAAGAGGGAG
>NC_036844.1:35919155-35924926 GCF_002910315.2 Salvelinus sp. IW2-2015
ATAGTCTGTCTCTGTATATATGAACAGCTAACAAGATTTATATATTCTGTCTCTGTACATATGAACACTAACAAGACTTATATAGTCTGTCTCTGTACATATGAACAGCAACAATACTTATATATAGTCTGTCTCTGTACATATGAACAGCTAACAAAACTTATATAGTCTGTCTCTGTACATATGAACAGCTAACAAGACTTATATAGTCTGTCTCGTTACATATGAACAGCTAACAATACTTATATATATTCTGTCTCTGTACATATGAACAGCTAACAAGACTTATATATTCTGTCTCTGTACATATGAACAGCTAACAATATTAATAATTCTGTCTCTGTACATATGAACAGCTAACAAGACTTTATATAGTCTGTCTCTGTACATATGAACAGCTAACAAGACCTTATATATTCTGTCTCTGTACATATGAAAGCTAACAAGACCTGCTTATATATTCTGTCTCTGTACATATGAACAGCTAACAAGACCTTATATATTCTGTCTCTGTACATATGAACAGCTAACACGACTTATATAGTCTGTATCTGTACATATGAACAGCTAACACGACTTATATAGTCTGTATCTGTACATATGAACAGCTAACAAGACGTATATAGTCTGTATCTGTACATATGTCTGTCTAAACTATACATCTAGTCCAGGGCTATTCAACTATATTGTTACGGGGCCAGATTTGAAAAAGGTTATTTGCAGGGGGTCCAGACAGTTTCTACATGGGATTACTTTTCCTAAAACTGGTTTAAAAAACAATGAACAAACAGAATTGTAATCTTATAAAGCTCTTTTATTACATTTTTTTCCTAAAAGTTCATTTGAAGTGCTTTAATATGAGCCTAATTTGGTGTTTCACATTGTTGAAATGATGGAACACATTTGTCATTATAAGACAGTTGACAACGATCACATTAATTATTTTCTACTTTCCTGTCCGTTCTACAGCCCATGGTTTTTGTTACCGCTAAATTACACTCTGGTGTATCAGGGAGTGTAGCGATCTCATCCGATAGACGAACAGACATACCCCGTACCACTGTTAGTGGCTCTGATTGGCTGTAACTGGTATGTTGGGTGATATTGATTGACAGTACTTAGTGGGCGGGACTACAGGAAAACAGATTCTCCCATTTGGGGATATTGAAGGAGGGCTACTTTTGGCACTAAATATAGGATTTTTGATTTGTTTTCTTAATGTTCAGAATTGGCCATTCTAAATTGATAAATGGGGCAGATCTGGCCCATGGGCCACAAGTTGAATAGCCCTGCACTGGACCGTTGCGTCTCTATGGTAACGTGTTAACCTTTGATTAATTAAGCTAACGAGGATGAGATGGCAAATTACAAACAGTAATTGGTGGTTAATTAAAGGTAATGAATGCATTAGTGGCATTGTTTGGTCATATTCCCTAAGTGATGACCACATAATAAGATTCTGCTTCTATGGTGATTCTCTCTCCTATATCTCCACGACCTGGGTGTCTTGTGTTTGCGTTGCTGTGTGTGTGTGTGTGTGTGTGTGTGTGTGTGTTGTTTGTGTGTGTGTGTTGGTGCTTGTGTGTGTGTGTTGTGTTGTTGTGTGTGTGTGTGTGTGTTGTGTGTGTGTGTGTGGTGTGTGTGGTGGTGTTTGTGTGTGGTTGTGTGTGTGATGTTTTCTAAATGTGCGTGTGTGTGTGTGTGTGTTTTTTCACGTCGAGGATGTAGTGTTTGTACGTCACGTTGTACAATCCCGCTGATGACTCTGTTTGCGGAAAAGACTGTGTGTGGTGAAGTTGACCTTCCGGAACAACCTCGTTCAAACGCGCCTCATCCCTGATGGACAGCCCAGGGAAAGGTTCAGAGTGTTCCCATGCTGTCGTGTCGCCTGTGTGTTGTGTGTGTGCATGAGAGAGAGCGAGAGAGACAGTGTGTGTGTGCGTGCGTGCGTGTGTGTACGTCTCACCGTATCTTTAAGCTGGCCCAGAGTCTCTCCATTGTGACCCAGAATGCCCTCTGCTGTCTCATGGAAACATGTCACCCACTGGTTATCACTAAAGTCTGCTATGTTAGCCTGGAGAGGAGAGAGAGAGAGGGAGGGAGGGAGAGATGGAGGGAGGGAGAGAGAGAGGGAGAAGGAGAGAGAGCGAAGGAGAGAGAGAAGGAGGGAAAAAGAGAGGGATCGAGAGATGGAGGGAGAGAGAAAGGGAGAGACAGAGAGAGGGGGATGAGAGAAGGAGAGATAGAGATTAAAGAGAGACACAGCGTGAGTGTCGAGGTTGTTTCTATGTCGTGAAATTGCTCTTCAGTGTATGTGTTCAGTGTATATACACTGAGTGTACAAAACAACCTATTGAGACATGGATTGTGTATGTGTGCCATTCAGAGGTTGAATGTGCAAGACAAACACATACAACTTCTTAGGGCTAGGGTCCTTTTTTCTCCATTTCTGCCTGACTGACGTGCCCAAAGTAAACTGCCTGTAGTTCAGGCCCTGAAGCCAGGATATGCATATAATTGGTACCATTGGAAATAAAACACTTTGAAGGTTGAATAAATGTTAAAATAATGTAGGAAACTATAACACAATAGATATGGTAGGAGAAAATCCAAAGAAAAAACTAACCAGATTTTTTTTTTTGAGAGCCCACATGGTCTTACAATGGAAAGTATAGGGAAATAATGTAATCTAGCTCCCAATATGCAATTCCTATGGCTTCCACAGGGTGTCAGCACTCTATGTTCAAGGTTTCAGGCTTGTTTCTCCCAAAAAAGAATGAGAAAGAACAGTTTTAGTATAAGGCGCAATGAAGACAAGATGCAACTGCTAATATCGGTTTCCTATTGAACATACTTCTTTCCGTATGAAATATTATAGTTTGATGACATTTTAGGGTATCTGAGGAGTAAATAGAAATGTATTTTGACTTGTTTCAACAAAGTTAACGGTAGATTTTTGGATTCCTTTCTCTGCAAGTTGAATGAGTGGATAACACAAATCGATGGTGCCAACTAAACAGACTTTTTGGAATATAAAGAAGGATTTTATCTAACAAAACGACACTACATGTTATAGCTGGGACCCTTTAGATGACAAATCAGAGAAAGATTTTCAAAAAGTAAGTGAATATTTAATTACTATTTGTGAATTTCTGAAACCTGTGCTGGTGGAAAAATATTTTGAAATGGGGCGCCGTCCTCAAACAATCGCATGGCATGCTTTCGCTGTAATGGCTACTGTAAATTGGACAATGCAGTTAGATTAACAAGAATTTAAGCTTTCAACCGATATAAGACATTTGTATGTACCTAAATGTTTAAAATCCATAATTTTTATGATTATTTATTTCAATTGCGGGCCCTCCAATTTCACCGGAAGTTGTCATAGCGGGACGCCTAGCCCTAAGATTAAGTGCCCTTGAACAGGTTATGGTAGAAGGTGACAGGTGAACTGCAACACTGCTGGATTTTTTACGCTCAAAAGTTTCCCGTGTGTATCAAGAATGGTCCACCACCCAAGGGACAACCAGCCAACTTGACACAACTGTGGGAAGCATTGGAGTCAACATGGGCCAGCATCCCTGTCAAACACTTTCGACACCTTGTAGAGTCCATACCCCTGAAAAATTGAGGCTGTTCTGATGGCAAATGGGTTGGGGGAGCACAATATTAGGAAGGTGTGACGATTGTTTTGTATACTTAGTGTATGTCTGTCCTTTATGTATATGTATGTGTGCGTGTGCGTGTGTGTGTGCGAGTGCGAGTGCGTGTGCGAGTGCGAGTGCGTGTGGGTGTGTTGGGGGGTGTTGTTGTACTCACAGACAGCATGACGCAGTATTTGTAGTTAGGGAATTGTTTGTCACACTTCTCACAGTGGTAGAGTCCATTTGGTTGTTCTATCACCTTCTTCTTACAGTCTGCAGAGGGACAGGCCTGGTACAGACAGCTTTCCTTACCACTCAACAACACTGTGGCTACACAGCTGAAATAATCCACCTGTAGAGAGGGGGAAGGGAGGGGGAGAGAGAGAGAGATAGGAAAAGAGAGAAGGAGAGAGATGAGGGAGAGGAGATGCGAAGGAGGGGGGGTAGACTGTGAGAGGTAATGCATGTAGAGAGGGAAAAAAGAGGAGAGAAAAGAGGACACAAAAGAGAGAGAAAGAACACATGAGGAGAAGAAAGAGACAGAGAGACGAGAAGAGACAGAAGAGAGAGAGGACATAAGACAAGAGAAACGAGAGACACAGAGAGAGAGAGAGAGAGAGAGAGAGAGAGAAGAGAGAGAGACAGAGCGAGAGAGACACAGAGAAAAGAGAGAGAGCACAGAGACAACAAGAGAGAGACACAGAGAGACACAGCGACAGAGAGAGACAGAGACACTGAGCGAGACACGCGGAGAAGAGAGAGAGACAAATTCAATTTGATAACTCCCATATCTACTGGGTGAAATTCACGTGGTGCATCCAGCAGCACGATTTGTGACCTGTTCACAAGAAAGGGCAACCAGTGATGAACAAACACCGTTGTAAATAGAACCCATATTTATGCTTATTTATTTTAACTTGTGTGCTTTAACCATTTGTACATTGTTACAACACTGTATATATATAATATGACATTTGTAATGTCTTTCTTGTTTTGAAACTTCTGTATGTGTAATGTTTACTGTTAATTTGTATTGTTTATTTCACTTTTGTGTATTATCTACCTCACTTGCTTTGGCAATGTTAACACGTTTCCCATGCCAATAAAGCCCCTTGAATTGAATTGAATTGAATTGAGAGAGACAGAGTGAGACGCAGAGAGACAGAGAGCGACAGAGAAAGACACAGAGAGCGACAGAGAGACAGAGAGACAGAGAAAGACACAGAGAGAGAGAGACAGAGAGTGACAGCGACAGACAGAGAAAGAGAAACAGACAGAGACACACAGAGATACAGAGACACAGAGAGAGACAGACAGAGAGAGAATGAGAGAGACAGACAGAGACAGACAGAGAGAGACACAGAGACAGAGCGAGACACCGAGAAAGAGAGACAGACAGAGAGACAGAGCAAGATACAGAAATAGACAGAAAGACACAGAGAGAGACATAGAGACAAAGACACAGAGAGAGAAAGAGAGACAGAGAGACACAGAGAGCCACAGAGACAGAGAGACAGAGAGACACAGAGAGACACAGAGAGACACAGAGAGAGACAGAGAGACAAAGACACAGAGAGAGAAAGAGAGACAGAGAGACACAGAGAGACACAGAGACAGAGAGACAGAGAGACACAGAGAGACACAGAGAGACACAGAGAGAGAGAGACAGAGAGAGACACAGAGAGAGACAGAGATAAACACAGAGACAGAGAGTGACAGCGAGAGACCGAGAGAGACCGAGAGAGACCGAGAGAGACCGAGAGAGACACAGAGAGAGACAGAGAGAAACACAGAGACAGAGAGTGACAGTGAGAGACCGAGAGAGACCCGAGAGAGACCGAGAGAGACAGAGAGACAAAGAAAGAAACACAGAGACAGCGAGAAACACAGAGAGACAGAGAAACACCGAGAGACATAGAGAAACACAGAGACACAGAGAGACAGAGAGAAACACAGAGAAACACAGAGAGACAGAGAAACACAGAGAGACACAGAGAGAAACACAGAGAGAAAGAAAGACACAGAGAAACAGAGAGACACACAGAGACAGAGAGACACACAGAGACAGAGAGACAGAGAAACACCGAGAGACATAGAGAAACACAGAGAGAAACACAGAGAGAAACA
>NC_036844.1:35925905-35932648 GCF_002910315.2 Salvelinus sp. IW2-2015
AGACAGAGAGACACAGAGAGACAGGGAGAAACAGAGAGAAACACAGAGAAACACAGAGAGAGAGAGAAAGACAGAGACACAGAGAGAAACACAGAGAGACAGGGAGAAACACAGAGAGACAGCGAGAAACACAGAGAGAGAGAAAGACAGAGACACAGAAAGACAGAGAGGCAGAGAAACACAGAGAGAGAGAAAGAGACAGAGAGAGAATTGGTTGTAAATGTGAGAGATACAATAGGACAACATTTTCTCAAAATTAATTTCAGTTGCAGCACAAGTCACACAAGCAGTCGAAAGGCAATGTAATTATAAAGAAGAGGCTTGTTAAATTATGTGTACGTGTCTCTGCAGTTGAAAGTTAATATGTGTGTACCCGCCTGTGTGTATGTGTGTAAGGTTGGTATAATTTATGGTGTTATTAGCACCTAAGGCTTGAGCGAGGACTCAACAGAGGTAGAGACAGAAGATGGTAATTCAGCAGGATAAAGCCTATTCTCTCCTAGCTGCATGACTGGCAGAGTAACACAACATTACCACACAGTTAAACACCAGGGACATGCCTGGCAGAGTAACACAACATTACCACACAGTTAAACACCAGGGACATGCCTGGCAGAGTAACACAACATTACCACACAGTTAAACACCAGGGACCAGACTGGCAGAGTAACACAACATTACCACACAGTTAAACACCCGGGACCAGACTGGCAGAGTAACACAACATTACCACACAGTTAAACACCCGGGACATGCCTGACAAGTACTGCTGGAGACCAGTGCTGTTGGAGACAAGTACTGCTGGAGACCAGTGCTGTTGGAGACAAGTACTGTTGGAAACATGTACTGAAGCAAGAGACAAGTACTGAAGGAAGAGACAAGTACTGAAGGAAGAGACAAGTACTGAAGGAAGAGACAAGTACTGCGCAGCGACTGCGAGCATGTGTACTCATGTATTTGTTGTTCGACTCTTATGTACTGAAGCAGATCTATGCCAGACAAGCCTGAAGGAAGAGACAAGTACTCCGAAGAGAGAGCAGTACTGAAGGAAGAGATAAGTTACCGTGCTCGGAGACATGTATGTTTTGCGAGACATGTAACTGGATAGCACAGAGACAAGAACTGAAGGATCAGAGCAAGTATCTGAAGTAGATTTGACTGACTCAGTACTCTACCGAAGGACAGAGACACTCACTTGCTTCGGGACGACCCAGTTTTGCTGGTAGACACAGTACTGACACAGGGAAGAGACAAAGTACTTGAAGGACAGAGACACAGTACGCAAGGAAGACGCACCACAGTCGAACGAAGAGACAAGTACTGAAGGTTTAAGAGACAGTCTGAAGACGAGACACAGTAACTTGAAGGAACGAGACAAGTACTCCGAATGGCATAGATTGCACAGAAGTCTAGATTTTTGGATAGGAAGCAGACAAGTTACTGACGTCTGGAACTGGAAGAGACACGTCTGAAGGGAGACAAGTACTGAACGGCATAGAGACGAGTATGAAGGAAGCTTTGACCGTTTACTTACAGAGACGGGACTCGAGGGCTGAACCACGCGTCCACATAGCTATTTCAAGAGAAAAGCAGCAGGCTTTCTTAACCAAGATCGGGCTGGGAGACAGTGGTAGACAGGAGAATGGCTGCGCTTACGACATCTTTGCAATGAAGCGTTGTATGGTTTGAATATAAACTGGAGTCTTCTGGTGGGTTCATCAGATTGTTTTTAACGAAGTGTTGCATCTTCCATTGATCGTGATTTTCAGATCGAAGCCCATAACGTTAAGGCTCGTGCAGCCAAGGTTAACGTTACAATGGATTTCAAAGAAGTCAGATTGCACAATTTTTTTTTTTTTTTTTTTTTTTTTTTTTTTTTTTTTTTTTTTTAGATTTTATATATTTTTTAAGCTAAATGCAAGAGAGTACTAAAAAAGTTGGAAATATATTACCTCAACGACACCACAATTTTACAGGATCTGAGTGATGAGACAAGTACTGAAGGAAGAGACAAGTATTGCTGGGAAGAGACAGTACTGAAGGAAGAGACAAGTACTGAAGGAAGAGACACAGTACTTGAAGGAAGAAGACAAGTACTTTGTGAGGAAGAGACAAGTACTGAAGGGAAGAGAAGAAAGTTACTGAAGGAAATGAGACAGTATGAAGGAAGAGACACGTAACTGAAGGAAGAGAAATAAGCGGAGACAAGTACTGTGGACAGGACAAGTCTACTGAAGGAAGAGACCAGTACTGAGGAAGAGACAAGTACTGAAGGTAGAGCAAAGTACTGAGCGAAGAGACAAGTATGAGGAAAGAGACAATACTGAGAAGGAAAGAGACAAGTACTGAAGGAAGAGACAAGTACTGAAGGAAGAGACAAGTTATCTGGGGGAGACAAGTAGCTGAGGAGAGACAGTATGAAGGAAGAGACAAGTAAATTGAGATGAGACAGGTTAGCTGAGGAAGAGACAAGTACTGAAGGAAGAGACAAGATACCTGGCTACAGGAGACGAGTACTGAAGAGAAGAAGACAAGTACTTGAAGGAAGAGACAAGTATGAAAGGAAGAGTATACAAGAACAAGTACTGAAGGAAGAGACAAGTACTGAGGCAAGAGACAAGTACTGAAGGAAAGAGACAAGTATGCTGGAGATACAGTCTGAAGCGAAGAGCAGTACTGAAGGAAGAGACACAGTTACATCTGAAGGGAAGAGAGAAGTACTTGAAGGAAGAGACAAGTACTGGAAGGAAGGCAAGTACTGCTGGACGGACGAGTAATGAGAAGAGACAAGTACTTTGAGGAAGAAGACAAGTACTGCTGAAGAAGACAAGTACTAGAAGAGATGCAGGAGACGAAGTACTAGGAAGGAAGAGACAATCGTACTGAAGGAAGAGACAACTAACTGAAGGAAGAGACAAGTACTGATGGAAGGAGACAAGTACTAGAAGGAACAGAGACAAGTGACTGAAGGAAGAGACAAGTACTGAGGAAGAGCAAGTACTGAAGGACGAGACAAGTACTGAAGGATAGAGACAAGTACTAGGAAGGAAGAGACAAGTACTGAAGGAAGAGAAAGAAGACAAGTACTGAACGGAAGAGACAAGAACTGGAAGGAAGAGACAAGTACTGCGAAGGAAGAGACAAGTACTTAGAAGGAAGAGACAAGTACTGAAGGAAGATGAGACAAGTATATGTAAGGAAAGACAAGTACTGAAGGAAGAGACAAGTACTGAGGAAGTAGACAAGTACTGAAGGAAGAGACAAGTACTGACGGAAGAGACAAGAGACTGAACGAGAAGAAGAAGAGAGTACTGAAGGAAGAGACAAGTACTGAAGGGAAGAGCATAAGTACTGAAGGAAGAGACAAGTACTGGAAGGAAGAGACAAGTACTGAGGAAGAGACAAGTACTAGAAGGAAGAGACCGGACAGTACTGAAGGAAGAGAGCACAAGTACTGAAGGAAGAGACAAGTACTGAGGAAGAGACAAGTACTGGGAAGACAAGTACTGAAGGAATTGAGACCAAGTAACTGAAGGAAGAGACAAGTACTGAAGGAAGAGACAAGTACTGAAGGAAGAGACAAGTATGACGGGTAAGAGACAGTACGAAGGAAGAGACAAGTACTGAGGAAGAGACAAGTACTGAAGGAAGAGACAAGTACTGCAGGAGACAAGTATTGAAGGGAAGAGACAAGTACTGAAGGAAGAGACAAGTACTGAAGGAAGAGACAGTACTGGAAGGAAGAAGACAGTACTAAGTATGTAAGGAAGAGAAGAGTACTGGGGAAGGAAGAGACCAGTACTGAAGGAAGAGACAAGTACTGAGGAAGAGAAAGCTACTGCAAGGTAAGAGACAAGTATCTGAAGGAAGAGACAGAGCACTGAAGGGAAAGAGGAACAGAGTACTATGTTGGAAGAAACAAAGTTTCATTGAACGGAATAGAGACAAGTACTGAAGGAAGAGGACAAGTACTGAAGGAAGAGACAAGTACTCGAGGAGATATGAAGCACAGTAGAGCTTGGAGAACATGTACTGGAAAGGAAGAGACAGTATCTATGAAGAGACAGTCCAGGAAGCAAAGTACTCCCGTAAGGAAAAGAGACAAGTACTATGACGAGGGAAGGAGACAAGTACTGTAGCCGGTGAAAATCTGATGAAGGAAGAGACAAGTCTGAAGGAAGAGAACAAGTACTGCTGCGAAAGTAACTTGAAGTAGAGAGTAGAAGAAGAGACAAGATGAAGGATAGCAGACTGAACGACCTCAAGCTGAAGGAGAGACAAGTACTGAAGGAAGAGACAAGTAATGAAGGAAGAGACAAGTACTCGAACGGAAGAGACCAAGATATAGGAAGGAAAGGAAGCAAGTACACTTGAAGGATAGGCTAGGTACTGGAGGAGACACAAGTACTGGAAGCGGAAGAGACAAGTACTGGAAGAAGACCAATAGGAACTGCGAAGGAAGAGCAAGTACTGACAAGAAAGAGAGCACGTCTGAAGGGAAGAGACAAGAACTGAAAGGAAGAGACCAAGTACTGAAGGAAAGAGACAAGTACTGAAGGAAGAGACAAGTACCTGAAAGGTAAGCAGACAAGTACTGGTGAAAAGGAAAAGAAAAAAAAAGGAAAAAAAAAAAAAAAAAGTACTGAAGGAAGAGCACAAGTATACAGGAGACAAGTACTGAAGGAAAGAACAAGCTACTGAAGGAAGAAAAAGAAAAAAAACCAAAAAGAAACTGAAAGGAAGAGACAAATGTTACTTGAGGAAGAGACAAGTACTAGGAAGGAAGAGACAAGTACTAGAAGGAAGAGAGCAGAGTACTGAAAGGAAGAGACAAGTACTAGACAGGAAAGAGACAAGTACTGAAAGGAAGAGACACCTACTGGGAAGGAAGAGACAAGTACTTGAAGGAAGAGACAAGTACTGAAGGAAGAACAAGTATTAGAAGGAAGAGACACAGTATCTGCTGGAGACATACTGAAGGAAGAGACAATACTGAAGGAAGGGACAAGTAGCTGGAAGTTGAAGAGAACAAGTATGAAGGAAGCGACAAGTACTGCTTGGAGACAAGTATGAAGGAAGTAGACAAGTAGTGAAGGAAGAGGACAAGTACTAGGAAGAGACAAGTACTGAAGGGAAGAGACAAGTATTGACAGGATAGAGAACAAGGTACTGAAGGATAGAGACAAGTACTGAAGGAAAGAGAAAGAATCGAAGGAAGAGACAAGTACTGCTGGAGACAAGTATTGAAGGAAGTAGAACAATACTGAAGGAAGAGACAGTACTGAAGGAAGAGAAAGTACTTGAAGGAAGAGACAAGTACTGGAAGGAAGAGACAAGGTTACTAGCGAAGGAAAGTAGAAAGTAATCGAGGAAGAGAACAAAGTACTGAAGGAAGAACAAGAACTGAAGGAGGACAGAGTCTGAAGGAAGAAACAAGTACTAGAAGGAAGAGCACCAGTAGTCGAAAGGAAGAAGGACAAGTACTAGAAGGAAGAGACATAGTACTGAAGGAGAGACAAGAACTGAAGGAAGAGACAAAGTACTGCTGGAGACAACAAGTATTTTGAAGGAAGAGAAGGAAAAGAGCAGTGTGTGTATCTTATGTTTTGTGTGTGTGTGGTGTGTGTGTGTGTGTGTGTTGTGTGTGGGTTGTGTGTGTGTGTGTGTGTGTGTGTGTGTGTGTGTGTGTGTGTGTGTGTGTGTGTGGTGTGTGTGTGTGTGTGTGTGTGTGTGTGTGTGTGTGTGTGTGTGTGTGTGTGGTGTGTGTGTGTGTGTGTGTACCTACTCAAGCATCGAGAGTATGCTCCTGTCCCAGAGAAGTTTGATTGGCCTGCACTTGGTCACTCGTATTGGACCTTTTACAGCTAACAACTATGTTTTATTCCTTTTCTCTATCTTAGGTTGAACTTTTCTGACCTTTTGAGACCATTATACTGGCACACTATCGCCACCTGAGTTGGGAAGCCTCTAAACACACAATAATTAAGCTAAATTCCATGAAGAGAGTTAATTCCTAATTTTACATCATTAACAGTAAGGCTTCATGCTCAAAGCTTGAGCTTTAATGGGGAACTTCTCGTACCCTGCAGGACTACAGTGACTCAAGGACCAAAGCCCTGCATGTCCACAGGTTGTATCATTTTTACAAAATGGCTCTAAGTTTATATTACCTTACCCTCGTTTCACAAAAAGCGGCGTCAAATGGCCAGGTTGTATCAAAAAGGCGGCCCTCCCCGTATTAACATATCTACCCTTAGCCCCTTCCACGCGCGCCTGTCCACCACATAGGCGCGCACTCAAAGTCAAATGGCCACACGGTTGTATCAATAATGGACCACCACTTCTTTATATCCCTCTGTCCACTAACGGGTCTCGCGTTAAATGGACCAGGTTGTTAATGAAGGTCGTCAGTTTATCTATAATCCTCCAATTGTGAGTCCACTATAGGAAGGTCAGTTTGTACAACATAGCCCTATCCAATGCGTTGGCACGTATTTCAAATGGCAAGCTTTAACAATTTTCTGTACGCCTATCTGTCCCACCATGGGGATCGTCATTCGCCAAATGTCTTACATCTCCGTTTATTATACTGTTGTCGTGCGGGATGCAGGGTATGGTGGAATTATTTTATAGGTCCGGACGCACCATGCACATCTCCATAAGGGGTCAAAGTTAGGTGGGTCTACTGCTGGTGCAAAGTTAGATGGCTACAGAAACCTTATGTATAGGAACGAAGGGATATG
>NC_036844.1:35932673-35935173 GCF_002910315.2 Salvelinus sp. IW2-2015
TTCCTAGGTCATCACGCTCCAGAACTCTGATTCCCACGCCTCCCACCACCCCTCCACCTTCCAGGAGTCATCACGCTCCCAGAACTCTGATCCCACGCCTCCACCACCCTCCGCCTTCCTGGAGTCATCACGCTCCCAGAACTCTGATCCCACACCCTCCACCACCCTCCGCCTTCCAGGAGTCATCACGCTCCCAGTAACTCTGATCCCTCGCCTCTTACCACCCTCCACTTCCAGGAGTCATCACGCTCCCAGAACTCTGATTCAGAATTACATAGTGGTAGAAATTTATGAATTGGAATCTCACAATTGGTAGGTCAGAATGAAAGAATGTCAGAGCAGGAAACAACAGAATAAGAGAGGTTGAGAATGTGATATGGGACAAGGGAGAGAGAAATGGAGAGTTTGTGAGATGGATAGATTTTGAATAGAGAGATGAGGTTAGATATCTATCTACCTTAATCCCCCTTGTAGCTTTCTCCTTTTTCCCTGCTCTCTTTCTGTAGTCCTCCCTCTTTCCATTTCTTCCTCTCTGGCCTGCTCTTTTTCTGTAGTTCTCAGTGTACGGAGTCCCTCCCTCTTTCCATTTCTTCCTCTCTGGCCTGCTCTCTTTCTGTAGTACTCAGGTACAGAGTCCCTCAGGAGGGTAGCTCTCCAGGAGCAGGGTTGGAGTGTAAAACCTACAGGAGGGTAGCTCTCCAGGAACGAGGTTGGATTTAAACCTACAGGAGGATAGCTCTCCAGGAACAGGGTTGGAGTTAAAACCTACAGGGAGGGTAGCTCTCCAGGAGCAGGGTTGGAGTTAAAACCTACAGGAGGGTAGCTCTCCAGGAACAGGGTTGGAGTTAAACCCTACAGGAGGGTAGCTCTCCAGGAACAGGTTGGAGGTTAAAACCTACAGGAGGTAGCTCTCCAGGAACAGGTTGGAGTTACAACCTACAGGAGGGCAGCTCTCCAGGAACAGGGTTGGAGTTAAACCTACAGGAGGGCAGCTTCCAGGAACAGGGTTGGAGTTGAAACCTCCAGGAGGGTGGCTCTCCAGAACAGGGTTGGAGTTAAAACCTACAGGAGGTGGTTCTACAGGAACAGGGTTGGAGTTAAAACATACAGGAGCGGTAGCTCTCCAGGAACAGGGTTGGAGTTAAACCCTACAGGAGGGTAGCTCTCCAGGAACAGGGTGGAGTTAAACCTACAGGAGGGTAGCTCTCCAGGAACAGGGTTGGAGTTAAACCCTACAGGAGGGTAGCTCTCCAGGAAACAGGGTCGGAGTTAAAACCTACAGGAGGGTAGCTCTCCAAGAACAGGGTCGGCGAGTTAAAACCTACAGGAGGGTAGCTCTCCAGGAACAGGTGGAGTTAAAACCTACAGGAGGGTAGCTCTCCAGGAACAGGGTTGGAGTTAAAACCTACAGGAGGGTAGCTCTCCAGGAACAGGGTTGGAGTTAAAACTACAGGGGGTAGCTCTCCAAGAACAGGTTTAGTTAAACCCTACAGGAGGGTAGCTTCTGTCCAGGAACAGGGTTGTAGTTAAAACCTACAGGAGGGTAGCTCTCCAGGAACAGGGTTGGAGTTAAAACCTACAGGAGGGTAGCTCTCCAAGAACAGGGTTGGAGTTAAACCCTACAGGAGGGATAGCTCTCCAGGAACAGGGTTGGAGTTAAAACCTACAGGAGGGTAGCTCTCCAGGAACAGGGTTGGAGAGCCCAGTTCAACAGTAATAGCCTATGCTTCATGTTGATTCCTGCAATGAAAGTATCTTCCTGTCCCGGTTGGCTGCTGACTCTTACTCCTTCTCCCCACTGTGCCCACGGTGGAGGGAGAGATGAATTCTGAGAAGCACAAGCAAAATAACTACTGTACTTCTGGTTACCTAGAGCAGAACGACAGCTTTCTGTGAGTATATCATGCGTTTCTCCCCTCTTTAGTATGGACTTCATGACACCACTTTACAACCGGAGTAGATTGTAGTTGGTATGGTTTTGATGCACCTGCATAGTGGAGTCGAGCGGAGCAGTGAATAGGCCGACATCAAGTAGCCTAGGCCTAAAAGTGGAACGTTTCTATGGCACATTAGCCTTTATTTAGTGATGGATTCATCTATTAGCCTACATGGTTACCTAGCAACAATATCATGTTTAGAGTTAGCAGTCTAGATAAGTGTATTGAGCTCCCACTTCCTCAGCTGGTGAATACTACAGCCTATTGGCCATTATGAACAAAGATGTGGGCAAATTCTCGGAAGAACCAAAAGTACATCTGATAACAGGTTGCACATCAAAATATCCATCATGCATTTCCTGTAGATGTTAGATGAAATAGCTTCCTGTTTTAATCATAGGCTACTACCTCAGCTGTCTAACTTGTCTAGAGCTCTGCCGCGAATGTAAAGTAACTGTCCATAAAAAACACACACACACACACAGTCATGACACACTAACCTTGGGGGTAGAGTGTTTTTGATGAAAGCAGAATGCTGAATTTGATTATTTGTAAGTAAAACC
>NC_036844.1:35940173-35941513 GCF_002910315.2 Salvelinus sp. IW2-2015
ATGAAGCTAAGATCATTTGTTCATTTGTTTAAATCATCTGTGCAAAATGACACAACTTAACATCAAAGTATTACCATTTCAAAATGCAATTCCCACATTACATCTGAGATGACTGTCTATTCATTTCAACTGCTCAAAATGATAAGTAACTGTTGCATTACTCTTAATGCATAGTTTTATGGAAACTGACAAAACAATATTCCATGTTTTAGATCATGAAAGTTTCAGGATAATGAGATCCATTGACCCCAATTACCATGGAACATGAAACAATTGCACTACACTATCTATGGATGTAATATTTCATGATCATTCTTTATCAGACACTGTTTCTATGGTCCCATGTATCACTTTTACAGACCATGTTTTCAGATATGACGTTACTGTACACTCTAGTACTGGGTAGGACCCCCTTTTGCCTCCACAACAGCCTGAATTATTCACGGTGTTGTACGTTAAGAGATTTTGGTATTTGGTATTTTATTAGGATCCCCATTAACTGTTGCAAAAGCAGCAGCTACTCTTCCTGGGGTTCCACACAAAACATGAAACATAATACAGTGACATAATACAGAACATCATTAGACAAGAACAGCTCAAGGACAGAACTACACACATTTTTAAAAAGTCACACATACCTACATATCAATAGATACACACAAACTATCTAGGTCAAATAGAGGAGAGGCATTGTGCCACGAGGTGTTGCTTTATCTGTTTTTGAAACCAGGTTTGCTGTTTATTTGAGCAATATGAGATGGAAGGAAGTTCCATGCAATAAGGGCTCTATATAATACTGTACGTTTTCTTGAATTTGTTCTGGATTTGGGGACTGTGAAAATACCCCTGGTGGCATGTCTGGTGGGATAAGTGTGTGTGTCAGAGCTGTGTGTAAATTGAATATGCAAACTATTTAGGATTTTCAAACCAATTCAACCTCTGATTACAATTAAGAGCAAAACGTGCGCTTTGTTCTGGGCAGCTGCAGCTTAACTAGGTCTTTCCTTGCAGCACTGGACCACACGACTGGACAATAATCAAGATGAGAACAAAACTAGAGCCTGCAGACTTGCTTTTTGGAGTGTGGTATCAAAAAAGTAGAGCATCTCTTTATTAAGGCTATCTATTATTAAGGCTAGCTATCTATTTATTAAGGCTCACGCTTCGAACACACCGACTGCGTTGCGCGTTTCGATACACCAGAAGTACATTCATTTCCAATGGAACACTGTGTTTGCCTTGAAGCATTGCGTTGCGGAGGCAGTTACAGTGCGTTCTGTGTGGTTCAAATTGTATGCGTAGACTTACTTGACAGAAAGTATCAAAATGTGAATGTTTAT
>NC_036844.1:35941538-35971138 GCF_002910315.2 Salvelinus sp. IW2-2015
CTTTTTATTAGAAACTAAAATGAATAAAAAATTGCTTACGGCTTTTCTCCCCCCCCCCCCCTCCCAAAAGGTTAAGCTGATTATATTAAATTAATTCAGAAGTTGAAAGTTTGGAGTGACACACCATCAAGCTATGGTGATACTATTCATAGATGTTGAGGAAGGGACAGTCCTAACTGGAGATCTGCACGTGGAACTCAATTCATGCAAAAGATCCCCCACTGGCATTGATGCATTATTTAGGCTAAATTCTGAGTGTATCTCAAGTTCAGGGCAAAGTTAACATGCTGATACATAGTGAAGCAACTCATTCAAAATGAACTAATGTGTGTGTCTCTGTGTGTGCTGTTTGTATGAGTGTGTTTGCGTGCTCTGTGTGTGTGTACCTTGTCTCCCTGTCCCAGTTGTTCAGTCTTGACGTCGCCGAGTGTTTTCCAGCAAGTGTTAGCTCCGCCTCCTGCAGGCCTCAACTCGGTCAGTGATTGGCAGTCCAGAGCATGACCCCCCTGATCATACCTACACACACACCACACACACACACCACACACACACACACACACACACACACACACACACACACACACACACACACACACACACACACACACACACAACACACACACACCACCACACACACACACACACACACACACACACACACACACACACCACACACACACACACACACACACACACAACAAGAAGAAAATCACAAAGAGACTTACGTTAGAATTACTGAGAGTGTGAAAGGGAAAGCGAGAGAAAAGACAGAGAGAGAAAAAACAAAGAGAGAGAGGGATACAAAGTGCAAGAAAGACAGATACATAAAGAGAGTGAGAAACAGAGAGAGGGAGAGAGAGAGACAGAGAGAAACAGAGAAACAGAAAGACAGAGAAAAGAGAGAGAGAAGCAGAGAGAAACAGAGAGAGAAGAGAGAGAGAGAGAGAGAAGAGAAGAGAGAGAGAGAAGAGAGAGAAGAGAGGAGAGAGAGACAGAGAGAGAGAGAGAGAAAGAGAGAGAAACAGAAAGACAGAGAAAAGAGAGAGACAGAGAAAGAGAGAAACAGAGAGAGAGACAGATCCACAAAGAATTCGAAACAAATCCAATTTTGATAAACTGAAATTCCACAGTGTGCAATCACAGCAGCAATATTTGTGACCTGTTGTCACAAGAAAAGGGCAACCAGTGAAGAACAAACACCATTGTAAATACAACCCATATTTATGCTTAGTTATTTTAACTTGTGTGCTCTAACCATTTGTACATTGTTACAACACTGTATATATATAATATGACATTTGTAATGTCTTTATTGTTTTGAAACTTCTGTATGTGTAATGTTTACTGTTAATTTGTATTGTTTATTTCACTTTTGTATAATATCTACCTCACTTGCTTTGGCAATGTTAACAGATGTTTCCCATGCCAATAAAGCCCCTTGAATTGAATTGAAATTGAATTTAATTAAATTGAGAGAGAGAGAGAGAAGGGGACCCTCGCTATTGTCACTCTACTGCTGCTGTTGAATTATTTGTTATATTTATTTTAAACATTTTTACTTAACACTTAAAGCATTGTTAGTTAAAGGCTTGTAAGTAAGCATTTCACTGTAAGGTCTACACCTGTTGTATTCGGCAAATGTGATACATACAATTAGATTTGATTTGAGAGAGAGAGGAACAGAGAGAGATCAGAGCAAGAGGGAGAGAGAGAGAGAGATCAGAGCAAGAGGGAGATAGAGAGAGAGAGGGAGAAAGAGAAGGAGAGAGAAACAGAAAGAGAGAGACAAACAGAGAGGAGAGAGGGATAATTGGGGTAAATGAGAAACATAAACGGAGCGTGTTGAGGACATATCTAATGATCCCTGAACAGCAAAGTAATTACAACACATCAATAACACTCCTCCCTGTGTGTGTGTGTGTGTGTGTGTGTGTGTGTATATGTGCATGCTTGGACAAGGCGCTGGAGGGGATGGCTGACGCTTTACGGGCTCCTAACCAATTGTGCTATTTTTTTCTGATTGTTTGTAACCTATTTTGTACACAATGTTTCTGCGACCGTCTCTTATGACTGAAAAGAGCTTCTGGACATCAGCGGGACAACTCCCGGTGAAACTGGAGGGTGCACAATTCAAATAAATAATCAGAATATTATGGATTTGAAACATTTAGGTACATATAAGTGTCTTATATTGGCTGAAAGCGTAAATTCTTGCTAATCTAACTGCACTGTTCGATTTACAGTAGCTATTGCAGCGAAAACATGCCAGGCGATTGTTTGAGGACGGCTCCCCACATCAAAATATTTTTCCACCGGCACAGGTTTCATACATTCACATATAAAGATTAAATATTCACTTACTTTTTGAAAATCTTCCCTAAGAAGTTACAAACTGTAATATCTTATGTTTTACAGAGTCGTGGCTGAACGACGACACAGATAATATACAGTTGGCTGGGTTCTCTGTGCATCGGCAGGACAGGACAGCTACGTCTGGTAACACAAGTGGTGGTGGTGTGTGTCTATTTGTCAATAACAGCTGGTGCACAATGTCTAATATTACAGTTTTTTACAATCACTGGCACTAATTTCAGAACCTTGATGATGTCGTTTTTCAAAACTATAGACACAAAACTCACAACCAATGATCAAAATGCTAATTTTTTAAAACTCAAACACTTTTTCCAATCGCTTGGGTACAGTACACATGAAGCTAAGATCATTTGTTCATTTGTTTAAATCATCTGTGCAAAATGACACAACTTAACATCAAAGTATTACCATTTCAAAATGCAATTCCCACATTACATCTGAGATGACTGTCTATTCATTTCAACTGCTCAAAATGATAAGTAACTGTTGCATTACTCTTAATGCATAGTTTTATGGAAACTGACAAACAATATTCCATGTTTAGATCATGAAAGTTTCAGGATAATGAGATCCATTGACCCCAATTACCATGGAACATGAAACAATTGCACTACACTATCTATGGATGTAATATTTCATGATCATTCTTTATCAGACACTGTTTCTATGGTCCCATGTATCACTTTTACAGACCATGTTTTCAGATATGACGTTACTGTACACTCTAGTACTGGGTAGGACCCCCTTTTGCCTCCACAACAGCCTGAATTATTCACGGTGTTGTACGTTAAGAGATTTTGGTATTTGGTATTTTATTAGGATCCCCATTAACTGTTGCAAAAGCAGCAGCTACTCTTCCTGGGGTTCCACACAAAACATGAAACATAATACAGTGACATAATACAGAACATCATTAGACAAGAACAGCTCAAGGACAGAACTACACACATTTTTAAAAAGTCACACATACCTACATATCAATAGATACACACAAACTATCTAGGTCAAATAGAGGAGAGGCATTGTGCCACGAGGTGTTGCTTTATCTGTTTTTGAAACCAGGTTTGCTGTTTATTTGAGCAATATGAGATGGAAGGAAGTTCCATGCAATAAGGGCTCTATATAATACTGTACGTTTTCTTGAATTTGTTCTGGATTTGGGGACTGTGAAAATACCCCTGGTGGCATGTCTGGTGGGATAAGTGTGTGTGTCAGAGCTGTGTGTAAATTGAATATGCAAACTATTTAGGATTTTCAAACCAAATTCAACCCTCTGATTACAATTAAGAGCAAAACGTGACGCTTTGTTCTGGGCCAGCTGCAGCTTAACTAGGTCTTTCCTTGCAGCACTGGACCACACGACTGGACAATAATCAAGATGAGACAAAACTAGAGCCTGCAGAACTTGCTTTTTGGAGTGTGGTATCAAAAAAGTAGAGCATCTCTTTATTAAGGCTATCTATTATTAAGGCTAGCTATCTATTTATTAAGGCTCACGCTTCGAACACACCGACTGCGTTGCGCGTTTCGATACACCAGAAGTACATTCATTTCCAATGGAACACTGTGTTTGCCTTGAAGCATTGCGTTGCGGAGGCAGTTACAGTGCGTTCTGTGTGGTTCAAATTGTATGCGTAGACTTACTTGACAGAAAGTATCAAAATGTGAATGTTTAATTTTTGTTGCACACATCTAGTAAAAAAATGTGAGATTACATAATAAAAACAGTTTGACTGAAGAATTTCTTTACATTTTTTATTCATTTATTTGCCAAGTATATTATTTATTCGATGACATCCACAAATTAATTGTGAGAGCCTATAATATAATTTCCCTCAAATGCAGTTTTGGAGCGAAATGCAATAATAAATAGTCAAGATAGCAGAGTAGGCTCTTTCAACAATGAAACCAACGTTGAGGAAGGTGGTCTTGATCGCGCTGTTGGGCCGGGACCAGCCCCGCCGAAAGCGCAGGTCTGTGTGGGTCCAGAGATGGTTCAAGTCCCGAAAGCAGGCAGGGAAGTTCCCCTGTCTCATTCAAGAGCTTCGAATGTTTGGAGAGGAATTCCGAAGTTACTTTCGTCTGGACCGAAGCCAGTTCGATCACCTGCTCCAGATGGTTGGAGCCAGGATCACCCGGATGGATACCAACTACCGGGAGTCCATCAGCCCAGTTGAACGCCTGGCGATTTGTCTCCGGTAAGCTACATTCTAGTACATTTTTAAAGCCTTTGATACCATAATTGATTGATACATTGTTTTTAGGTGCAACCTAGCTAGCTAAAGGGCTCTCTAGTTAATAGTCCCCATTTGATATCAGATGTTATTTTACAGAATGTTCATAACTTTTCCCAAAGTTGGTTTATAATCCTTTTTTAATTATGCAATGTTACCAAATGAAAATAAAGTTGTTAGGCTAGTCTTCTCCATGACCCATTGTTGTTCAAGACAGTTACAGTCATTCATTACATTCTTATTGGACTCACATACACTCTTAGAGAAAAAGGTTCCAAAAGTGTCCTTCTGCTTTCCCCATAGGATAACCTTTTTGGTTCCATGTATAACCCTTTGGGGAAAATGTTATACATGGAACCCAATAGGGTTCTACATGGAACCAAAAGGGGTACTACCTGGAACCAAAAGGGATCTCCTATGGGGACAGCCGGAGAACCCATTTAAGTAGATATTCTTTCTAAGAGTAGACTTGGCCTGGGCTACAGTTTATTGATATAGTCATAGACTGAATTGTGGTGTTTCAAGGCATTGTTAATGATGGTTGATGAGTATTACAATATAATTAGTAGAGCAAAATAAACTGTAATGAGGTAGATATATGAGTAGATATAATATGTGGGTGGAATTCAAGTTACACGCAATATTGATAATTATATTTTAGATTCTTGGCGACAGGGGACTCCTACAGGACCATTGGATTCAGCTTCCGAGTTGGACGGTCCACGGTGGCAGGCATTGTCCCCTCTGTGGCACAAGCCATTTGGGACTGTCTGGTTGGTGAATACGTGCCTGTCCCCAAGGAGGAAGACTYGAGGGCCATCGCTGRCGAGTTCCTYGAGAGGTGGAATTTCCCCAACTGTCTTGGCTCCATTGACGGGAAACATGTAGTAATCCAGGCTCCACTGTGCTCAGGTTCGCAATTCTACAACTACAAGGGTACATATTCAGTTGTACTCTTGGCTGTAGTAGATGCCATCTACTGTTTCCGTGTTGTCGATGTTGGTGCTTACGGCAAGGGAAGTGATGGCGGGACCCTCCGGGACTCTGCCTTTGGCCAGGCACTTCAGGATGGCACCCTGGATATTCCACCACCTGCATCACTCCCTGGGGCTGAAGACCTGGGACCTGTTCCCCACGTCTTCGTCGGCGATGAGGCCTTCCCTTTAAGACCCAACCTCATGAGGCCCTACGCTGGACGCCAGCTGCCATTGCCTGTAAGGATCTTTAACAAACGACTGTCCAGGGCAAGGTTAGTTGTTGAATGCGCCTTTGGGATTCTGGCAGCCCGATGGAGAATGTATTGGCGAGTGCTTGGTCTCAGCCCCTCAAATGTTGATGCCTGCGTGAAGGTCACATGTGTTCTCCATAACTACCTGTGGAGGTCATTCCAGGAGCCGCTCCGGATGGAGATGGGCACACCAAATGGTCACCTTCCTGATGGCACCAGGACAGGCACTCCAGGTGAGGGAGAAGCTGACCACCTACTTCTCATCGCCAGCAGGTGAAGTTCCATGGTAGTATGCCGTGGAGTGAAACGTCTCTTTTAAGAGCCCCATAACACAAAGGTTATTTTAACCCCTTCCCTCTCCCATTAACGTCAGTATTATACACACCTGGCATGGTAAGCGTCAGGTGAGCGGGAGCACTAATTAAGGTTATACGACATACAGTTAGTATGATTGTCACGCGGGACTAGGTGGGTGCAGGAATCAGGCGCAGAGAGAGTTCCACTGGGCGTATAGTGCTCTTAAATAAGGCACAAACAAAATATAAGCCCAACAAATACAGGGTGCGGACATATAACGTGACAACCCAAAAACCACAGGGTGTCAAGTGAAAGAAAGAAAATACACCTCAGCCTACAATGCACACACGTAACAAAATAAGACAATCCCGCACAAAAGGGCGGGTCTACCTACTAAATATAGGGAAGCTCATTAACCGAAAACAACAGAAACACAGGTGAAACTAATAAGACAAAACAAACAGACAAACGAAAAAGGGATCGGTGGCGGCTAGTAGGACGGTGACGACGACCGCCGAGCACCGCCCGAACAGGCAGGGGAGCTGACAATGATAACAAAGGGAACGGGTAACCTAGGGTCCACACAAATAGTACAGTTTACCACCATGTTCACTGGCCTAACAAAATACAGGTGGAAAAAAACCGAATTAGGAAGAGAATGTGTTTTTACTTTCATCTTCTCTTAGATCAGCAAAGGTGTAGGGAAGAAATAAGCAGATTAAGTCTAAATGAGATATTAATTAACAACTGAAACAACTGACTATGAAAACATTATAATTTAATAAGTATTAAAGTACAGGAAAGAACATGACAGGTATGTGTGTTGTAAAAATGTTTAAAAAATAAAACTATTGAAAGAGGTGTGTGCATGTAATTTTGTGTTTTTTTAAATGAATGTGTAGCCTGTAATCTGTAAGAGAACAGAAAGAGCATGTGTTTACGAAACCCTTTGGCCCGACAGTCTAGGGGGGATGGTAACGAGACCCATAACATACCTCACGCAAATTATAATAGTGTAAACGTAACAGTGAGAACAAATAACCACGACAACTTAAATCTACCGTCAAACTCTCAGGGTTTATTCGTTTATTAGTCAGGGGTACCAAGACAGGTCGCCCATGGGCATACACTACCCGTAGGTAAACTTTGTTAAATACACTAGTTAAATACKCCCCCCCCCCCCCCCCCATRACCGTGTATTTATCTAGTGTATTTAACAAAGTTTACCTACGGGTAGTGTATGCCCATGGGCGACCTGTCTTGGTACCCCTGACGTGTGTGAAAAGAAAGGTAGAATGAGGGAGGTAAAAACAATCAGACAACTCCTCTTCCTGTCCTTCCTGTCCTTCCTCTCCTCTTCCTGTCCTTCCTGTGAGCTGGTCGGCTAAATTGACTCTATTTCTGAAAGGGAAGAGAAAAACAACACATACAAACTTAACTAAATACTGCTTGTATAGTGTAGTTAGTGGCATAAATATAGGAACATTGTGGTAAAGTTGGTAATACTTGCTGTTTACTCATGGAATTTGTATTTCAGATCAAAAGATGAATATGACAGGCAAACTGTTTTAGGATATTTTCTAACCCAGAAACAACAGCTATACATTTGCCTCATATTAATACTTTGATCTGAAATACCAATTAACCTACATGACTATACTGTAAAAATGACCTACTTTACTTCACTGTCGCACACTTATGACACTACCTGTGATGTGGAGAAAAAAAAACGTACCATTGAACTCGGCTTCGAAAAGCAGCTGATACATTTCAACCTTGACTGCTGCTTTTCTTTGCTGAGGCAGCCTCTTCAGTGTTGGCACCAGGCTCATGGCAAAGAGGGTCTCTTCATCCTCCTTCCTGTGAGCATCAGGTTGGGCTGCATCCCTCTCGACGGCTTGGAGGAGCCTCTGCTGAAATGAGTTGAGTGGATCTGGGGGCTGGTACCTCCGATGACGCCTGGTGTGACGTTGTTCCTCTTCGTTTCTTTCGTTTCTCTCTCTGTTTCTCTCCACGGCCACATCCTGTTCAACGAGGTCCTCAGTGGTCACTTCCGTGAGGTTCATAATAATCTCAGGTGGTCCGGGATCCAGAGGTGCTTCCTCCATTTCATCATCTTCCATGGCTGCACCGGTGGTGGTCATACTCGTGGATGATGTAGACGTTGTAGAGGGTCTCGTTGCACCGGTTGAGGCGATGGTCGCACTTGTAGGTGATGTTGAGGGTCTTGATGCACCGGTGGCGACAACACTTGTGGATGACGTAGTAGAGGGTCTGGCTGTAAAACTGCCACTCGTTGCCCTAGACACAATACATGGATCCAGAAAATAAATAATGTGTTAGAAGCACCAAGGCTGCTGGCCTGAAACTGCTGACCCAGACCTCTTCTTCTCTTTCTCTGCCCTTCTCTCTCTCTGATACCTGTCCCTGAGTCCTCTCCACTTCCTCCTACAGTCTTCTTCTACATAGACATGAACATGATAAGCCAAACCATTACCTAGCATAACTATAGTTATTAGATAGCTATCATGGACATGTCACCTACTGTACACATAGACACACACACACACGGTTATCTGACCAGATTATCAGGGGTACAGTAGTATCTACCATTTCTATGACTATTTATCTAGCATACACACTCACACTCTTTCAAACATGATTATTTGGMAAAGTTATCAGGGGTAGTAACTAGCATAATTTATTTGACTATTTCTTTCACACACACACACCTCATTGGCTAGGTTAGCAAGCTAGGTTAGCTAGCTAGCTAACGCTAACTAGCCACATCTAGCACAAGCTCACTACTAAACTGACCTGGCAATCCTACTATCGTGGACACTTGTCTCCAAGCAGCATTTTGTGTGTTTATGTCCCTGTAGCTGTCAGCAGTTGTGTCAAAAAGACACGGTTTTGAGGATACTGCGAAAATGATTCTCTCCGCCATGTGTCCAACCGCATGTGACCAGTTGCAAAAGGTACCTGCATCAGTTGAGTTGCCTAGCTGCGCAAAATGTTATGCAGCAGTGATGCAATGACGCAGTCGGTGTGTTCGAAGCGTCAGCCCATCTTTGCAACCATTGAATCTAAATGTTTTGACCATGACAGTTTACAATCTAAGGTAACACCAAGTAATTTAGTCTGGTCAACTTGTTCAACAGCAACACCATGATTTACCAGATTCAGCTGAGGTCTAGCACTTAACCTTTCCAGGGTCGGTGCAGTGTCCTGAATTTCCGCCTGTCTGACGTGCCCAACGTAAACTGCCTGTTACTCAGGCCCAGATGCTAGGATATGCATATAATTAGTAGAATTGGATAGAAAACACTCAGAAGTTTCTAAAACTGTTAAAATAATGTCTGTGAGTATAACATAACTGATATAGCAGGCAAAAACCAGAGGGAAATTGATCCGGAATTATTTTTTTTGAGCTTGGAATGACTTCCAATGCAATGCTATTGAAATATCTAATCTCCGCCTCCCAGATTGCAGTTCCTATGGCTTCCACTAGATGTCAACAGTCTTTATACAAGGTTTTACGCTTGTTTTTGTTTTTTAAATGAAGAAGTATTTGTAGTTGTTCCAAGTTGAGCGCTAGGGCAAAAGTAGTCTTTTTGCGCACGTGAACGTGGCTGCGCTCTTCATTCTTTTCCTTTGCTATTGAACATACTATTCTCCTTCTGAAATATTATTGTTTATTTAGATATTAGACAAACTGAGGATTAATAAAAAACATTGTTTGACTCGTTTGGACGAACTTTGCTGGTAACTTTTTGGAATCCTTTGGATGCATGTTGAAGGACTGAATTATTGAATTCAATGGCGCCAACTGAACAGCGTTTCTGAGATATAAAGAAGGACTTTATCGAACAAAACAACCATTCATTGTGTAGCTGGGACCCTTGGGATTGCAACCAGAGGAAGATCTTCAAAAGTAAGTGATTTATTTTATCGCTATTCATGATTTTGTATCGCCAGTGCTGGTTTGAAAGATATGTGGGGCACTGTCCTCAGACAATCAAATGCTATGCTTTCGCCGTAAAGCCTTTTTGAAATTTGACAACACAGTTAGATTACCAAGATTCTAAGCTAGAGAATCATATATGACACTTGTATTTTCATGAATGTTAAATATTAGGATTTTGTATTTTGGGTGCTCCGATTTCACTGGATGTTGTCGAATTTGATCCCACTAGCGGGATCTTTGCGCTAAGAGGTGTGATTTGTACCTAGTAATTTGTACCTAATACAATGCTCTTAGTTTTAGAGATGTTCAGGACCAGTTTATTACTGGCCACCCATTCCAAAACAGACTGCAACTCTTTGTTAAGGGTTTCAGTGACTTCATTAGCTTTGGTTTCTGCTGCTTTGTTTAAAACCTGTTTGGGATAGGGGGCAGCATTTTCACTTTGGATGAATTGCGTGCCCAAACTGAACTTCCTCCTACTCTGTCCCAGATGGCAATACATGCATATTATTATTACTATTGGATAGAAAACACTCTGAAGTTTCTAAAACCGTTTGAATTATGTCTGAGAGTATAACAGAACTCATATGGCAGACAAAAACCTGAGAAGAAATCCAAACAGGAAGTGAGAAATCAATTTTCAAAACAGTGCCAATTGAAATCCCTGTTAGTTATGGATGTGCAAACACTTCCTAGGGCTTCCACTAGATGTCACCGTCTTTAGATTCTGGTTGTAGGATTCTACTATAAAGGAGGGGCTCATAGGAGCTATTTTACTGAGTGGTCTGCAGAAATCCTCGGTCTCATTATGCGCGGTCACGAGAGAGTATGCTCTCGTTCCAATGCTTTACTTCAGACAATGAAATTCTCCGATTGGAACCTTATTGATGATTAATGTTAAAAACATCCTAAATATGGATTGCATACATCATTTGACTTGTTTCTATGACCTGTAACGGAACTTTTTGAGTTTTTGTCTGGAGGGATTGCTCGTGCGTCATGAAGATGGATTACTGGGCTGAACATGCTAACAACAAGTGGCTAAATGATGGGCTTTATGGAACTTTATGGAACAAATCAGTCATTTATTGTCGAACTGGGATTCCTGGGAGTGCCTTCTGATGAAGTTATTCGAAGGTAAGTGAATATTTATAGTGTTTTTGTAGCTTCTGTTGACGCCAAAATGGCGGCTATTTCTTTGGCTATTTTGGGTTCTGAGCGCCGTTCTCAGATTATTATTTTTCCGTAAAGTTTTAAAAAAATCTGACACAGCGGTTGCATAGAGGATAAGTTTATCTTTAATTCTGTGAATAACACTTGCATCTTTTATCAATGTTTATTATGAGTATTTCTGCAAAATCACCAGATGTTTTGGAATCAAAACATTACTGCACATAACGCGACAATGTAAACTGAGATTTTTTTAATATATATATGCACATTATCGAACAAAACACACAATACATGTATAACATGATGTCCTATGACTGTCATCTGATGAAGAGGTTAGTGATTCATTTTTATCTATATTTCTGCTTTTTCGAACTCCTATCGTTGGCTGAAAAAATGGCTGTGTGTGTTTGTGACTTGGCTCTGACCTAACATAATCATATGTTGTGCTTTCACTGTAAATCATTTTTGAAATCGGACACCATGGGTAGATTAACAAGATGTTTATCTTTCATTTGCTGTGTTGGACTTGTTAATGTGTGAAAGTTAAATATTTCAAAAAAATATCTTTGAATTTCGCGCGCTGCCTTTTCAGCGGAATGTTGTGGGTGTTCCGCTAGCGGAACCCCTGGGCGAGAAAGGTTAATGCCAGTGGCAGGTCATTGGTAAAAATAGAAAAGAGTAGAGGGCTTAGAGAGCTGCCCTATGGTACACCACACTTTACATGTTTGACATTAGAGAAGCTTCCATTAAAGAAAACCCTTTGAGTTCTATTAGATACATAGCTAATAGAGGTTGAAAAGCCATAGCTATTAAGTTTTTTCAACAACAGGTTATGGTCAATAATATCAAAGGCTGCACTGAAATCTAACAGTACTGCTCCCACAATCTTCTTATTATCAATTTATTTCAACCAATCATCAGTCATTTGTGTCAGTGCAGTACATGTTGAGTTGAGTGCCCTTCTCTATAAGCATGCTGAAAGTCTGTTGCTAATTTGTATTTGGTCAAACACAATTGTTTCCAACAGTTTGCTAAGAGCTGGCAGCAAGCTGATAGGTCTGCTGTTAGAACCAGTAAAGGCCGCTTTACCACTCTTGGGTAGCGGAATAACTTTGGCTTCCCTCCAGGCCTGAGGACAGACTTTCCTCTTGGCTCAGATTAAACATTTGACAGATAGGAGTGGCAATAGAGTCAGCTACTATCCTCAGTCGCTTTCCATCAAAGTTGTCAATGCCAGGAGGTTTGTCATTATTGATCGTTACAATAATTTTTTAATAATGTGAAATGTCAGATTAAAAGTACAGAGAATGATTTATTTCAGCTTTCATTTCTTTCATCACATTCTCAGTGGGTCAGAAGTTTACATACACTCAATTAGTAATTGGTAGCACTGCATTTAAATTGTTTAACTTGGGTCAAATGTTTCAGGTAGACTTCCACAAGCTTCCCACAATAAGTTGGGTGAATTTTGTCCCATTCCTCCTGACAAAGCTGGTGTAACTGAGTCAGGTTTGTAGACCTCCTTGCTCGCACACGCTTTTTCAGTTCTGCACACAAATGTTCTATAAGATTGAGGTCAGGGCTTTGATGGCCACTCCAATACCTTGACTTTGTTGTCCTTAACTTCTTGGAACTATAGGGGGTGCTGTTCCGCATTAGCATATTTGGGTCTCCAAATTAAACTGCCTTTTCGTGCCTAAACTTGCATGCGTACAATATGCATATTATTGTTATTATTGGATAGAAAACACCTTCTAGTTTCTATAGAAGTTGGATTTTGTCTCTGAGTGGTACAGAACAATTTCTACAGCACTTTTCATGACAGGGTTCAGATTTCAGAAATTTTTTACCTCTGATCTGGAGTCTGTTTTTAAGGCGACAGTGAATGCTATGAAGAAACCGACACTGCCTACGTCTTCCTCTGGGTGTCTGTACGTCATCACGTTTTGAATGAAATCGATGGGACATTCACAGCCATTATAAAAGACCAAAATGTATAGGGACGCCCTTCTCGTCGTGCGCCTGAAGCGTGAAGGCCATCGGACTTGCCTGTTCCAAATCGTTGTCTAACCAGCAATTTTTCTCCGGTCATGTTTTCAGTCGTTATAGTTGTTAAAAACATCATAATGTAGTTAATTTGAACCGTTTTATAGCAATTTATATCCGTTTAGTGCGATTTTGAGGAATTTATTTGTTGTGCACTCTGAAACTTTGGACACGTTTTGGGTGTCGGTCGTTGGTGTGTGGACATTTCGAAGGACAGAGGACATCTATCGACCAAAAGACGTTTATAACATAGAAAGGATACATTGCCCAAGATCTGATGGAAGAACAGCTCAAGTAAGCAATATTTAATATGATAAATCGTGTTTCTGTCGAAAATATTTTAACGCATATTTCGCCATTTTGTTTGGTATATGCTTCACTTGGCGAACCCTGTATTGAAAAGTAGGATAATTTTAAAAATGTAAATCAGCGGTTGCATTAAGAACTATTTGTCTTTCGATTCCTGTCAACCCTGTATTTTTTAGTCAAGTATATGATTAGCTTTCAATTAAACTAGATCACTCTGATAGATGACGTCAGACATATTGAGGCTTGATTTTCCTAGTATTTTTATTGTGTAACACGGTTTTGTATGGCTAATATGCACCTTTTCGAAAAACTGTATATGTATATTGTAAAATGATGTTACAGGAGTGTCATCGAAGAATTCTGGGAAGGTTAGTGAAAATTTATATATTTTGGCGGTGATTACGTTATAGCGCTCTTTGGCTGGAATCGATGGCTCTGGTAACGTTTGCAACATGTGGTATGCTAACTTATCGATTATTGTGTTTTCGCTGAAAACGCTTAGAAATCTGAAATATGGTCTGAAATCACAAGAACTGGGTCTTTCCATTGCTATGCTTTGTCTATTTTTATGAAATGTTTTATGATGAGTAAATTGGTCATACACGTTGCTCTATCTAGTAATTCTAGTCGATTTGTGATGGTCGGTGCAATTGTAACTGTGATTTACCTGAAATATGCACTTTCTTCTAACAAACTATCCTATACAATGAATATGTTATCACGACTGTCATCTGAAGAGTTTTTTCTTGGTTAGTGTATCAATATTCTTAGTTGAGCCGGAATTGGTGATAGCACTGAAGGAGTAAGAAACTGGATTGGAGTTAGAATAGTGGTGTATTTTGCTAACTGTGTTTAGCTAATAGATTTACATATTTTTTGTCTTCCTTGTAAAAATTTTAAAAAATCTGAATGGTGGCTTTTATTCACAAGATCTGTATCTTTCATCTGGTGTCTTGGACTTGTGATTTAATGATATTTAGATGCTACTATCTACTTGTGAAGCTATGCTAGCTATGCTAATCAGTGTGTGGGGGGGTGGGGGGTGCTCCCGGACCCGGGGTAGAGGCTCGTTAGAGGTTAAGCCATTTGCCATAACTTTGGAAGTATGCTTGGGGTCATTGCCCATTTGGAAGACCCATTTGTGACCAAGCTTTAACTTCCTGACTTATATAGTGAGATGTTACTTCAATATATCCACATCATTTTCCTTTCTCATGTAGCCATCTATTTTGTGAAGTGCACCAGTCCCTCCTGCAACAAAGCATCCCCACAACATGTTGCTGCCACCCCCCGTGCTTTGCGGTTGGGATGATGCTCTTTGGCTTGCAAGCTCCCCCTTTTTCCTCCAAACATAACGATGGTCATTATGGCCAAACAGTTCTATTTTTGTTTCATCAGACCAGAGGACATTTCTCCAAGAAGTACGATCTTTGTCCCCATAGGCAGGTGCAAACCGTAGTCTGGCTTTTTCATGGCAGTTTTGGAGCAGTGGCTTCTTCCTTGCTGAGCGGCCTATCAGGTTATGTCGATATAGGACTCGTTTTACTGTGAATATAGATACTTTTGTACCTGTTTCCTCCAGCATCTTCACAAGGTCCTTTGCTGTTGTTCTGGGATTGATTTGCACTTTTCGCACCAAAGTACGTTCATCTCTAGGAGACAGAACGTGTCTCCTTCCTGAATGGTATGATGGCTGCATGGTCCCATGGTATTTATACTTGCGTACTATTGCTTGTACAGATGAACATGGTACCTTCAGGCGTTTGGAAATTGCTCCCAAAGATGAACCAGACTTGTGGAGGTCTACAATTTGTTTTCTGAGGTATTGGCTGATTTATTATGATTTTCCCATGATGTCAAGCAAAGAGGCACTGAGTTTGAAGGTAGGCCTTGAAGTACATCCACAGATTAACCTCAAATTGACTCAAATGATGTCAATTAGCCTATCGGAAGCTTCTAAAGCTATGACATCATTTTCTGGAATTTTCTAAGCTGTTTAAAGGCACAGTCAACTTAGTGTATGTAAACTTCTGACCCACTGGAATTGTGATACAGTGAATTATAAGTGAAATAATCTGTCTGTAAACAATTTTTGAAAAAATTACTTGTGTCATGCACAAAGTAGATGTCTTAACCGACTTGCCAAAACTATAGTTTGTTAACAAGAAATGTGTGGATTGGTTGAAAAACAAGTTTTTATGACTCCACCCTAAGTGTATGTAAACTTTCGACTTCAACTGTATATACTCTACATATTGAGTTGCAGGCAGCCACATGATTTGCCGTTCAAAGGAGCAGGCTATTTGTGTTAACACGCAGGTCTACCTAATAAAGTGGCTGGTGAGGGTATGTATGCAGGCCCTTGTAATTGCTTTTCCAATACTGCCAACTCGTTACTGGTGATTGATTTCACATTGTGGTACAAGTATATAGTGAAATGATTGGTATCCACCCACAACAACATAGCGATAACATGGAGCCGGCAGGTGATCCAGGTCACAATAGAGGTCAAGCAGTGGGAGGAGGAAGATGAGGAAGACTTGGTTGTCAAAGGAATGGCAGGGGACAAACACCCCTTCTGAGAGGTGGTCGTGGGCCTCGTTTGAGAGGTGTGGGGGAACGTGGTAGAGGACAAGACCACGGACCAAGACAGCGGCAGCAACAGCAAAGAGTGTCCAATGAAATCCGAGCAATAGTTGTAGACCATGTCGTAAATCATGACAATGACTGAGGCAGCTACTATGATTCAACCAAACCTCAGAAGATCAACTGTGGCCTCAATCATCAGAACTTTCCACAATGAGAACCGGTAAGTCTTCAGCAAGCACTAAACATTAGGCTACTCTCAATTGTCAAATGACTGTATACTGCATGCCAATGTGTACCACAGGTGATGTGTCACGCCCTGACCATAGTTTGCTTTGTATGTTTCTATGTTTTGTTTGGTCAGGGTGTGATGTGGGTGGGCATTCTATGTTGTATGTCTAGTTTGTCTATTTCTATGTGTTTGGCCTGATATGGTTCTCAATCAGAGGCAGGTGTTAGTCGTTGTCTCTGATTGGGAACCATATTTAGGTAGCCTGTTTTGTTTGTGGGGTGTGGGTGATTGTTCCTGTTTCTGTGTCTTTTGGTATGTCACCATACGGGACTGTTGCGTTTTCGTTCGTTTGTCCGTTTATTGTTTTGTAAAGTTATTCTGTGTTATTCGTTAATAAAAGTAACGATGCATTCATATCACGCTGCGCATTGGTCCTCCGATCCTTCTTACTACTCATCCTCAGATGAGGAGGACGACGAACGTGACATGATGTGACTAAATGTGTTCTTACTGTAATTTTCCCTTCCGAATTGAGACTAGGCAGTATAGGGGAGGCAGAGGCAAAATTCTGACTGACCAACAAGAGCGTGCTGTGGCCAATTTGGTTCGGGCCAGAAATGATATTTGCCTGACAGACATTCCGCAGCACATATTGGACAATGACGACATGTTCAACAATATTGCACGCGTGCTGAAAAGGCACCAGGTGTCCTAAAACAGCTATATCATGTACCTTTTGAAAGAAATGCAGACAGAGTGAAGCAACTGAGGACTGAGTATGTTCAGCTGTGTTCAGTTTGGAGTTTCGCCAGAGTGAAATTCTCACTCTCCAAGGAGAAAACAAGGCACTCACAGCCAAGGTAAAATCCACGATTCCAACATGGATTGTCTACTCAGGGAAAACAGGTTGATGAAGGAGTCGCTACAAGACATACAAAGTCGTAGCATGCGTGAAAATATCATTTTTTTCTGGGATTCCTGAAGACCCATCCAATAATCCAGAGGGTGCGATTAGAGAATTCAATCCGCTTTGAAACTTCCTATAGAGACTGTAAACAAGGTGGCTTTCCACCGAGTACACAGACTTGGAGCTCGGAGCGACAAGACCAAGGGTCCTCGACCGATCATCACAAAATTTGAACACTACCAACAAAAGGAGCTGATCAAATGCAGAGGAAGGGAGCTTAAAGGGACCAAATTCGTTCTCAATGACCAATTTCCAAGGGAGATAAATGAACGTCGTAAGAGACTGTATCCGGTACAAAGGCAACAAAGGGAGAAGGGTTAGTGTGCCTTTATCATTGTGGACCAACTCTTTATAGATGGACAGCTATGCCGAGACAGCTCCATAACACCGTGACTGTACTAAATTCTACTGGGACTTCAGGTTACAAAGAAAATAAAGGTATGGGAACTGTAAAGATATCTGAACACTATGAAGTGGATATGAACACACACGTACTCAATTACATGGTCGCTTACACATACGGACTTATACATACACACACCTGATCTCGCTCTCTTCTCTCACTCTCTCTCTCTCTCTTCTCTTCTCTTCTCTTCTCTTCTCTTCTCTTCTCTTCTCTTCTCTTCTCTTCTCTCCCTCTCTCTCTATTGTAGAGAACTGTTTCATAATTTAATGTGTTTATTGTTTGTCTACACGTTTATATGTTTACAACAAGCAAGGGGAAGATATCAGAATAGGGGCATTGGGGAATAATAACATATTGTACGGAATACATTTGTACTGTAGTGAAGCCGTCTCTATAGTATTGCAAGGTCTCTTTCATGATCATGTGGAACGTCAACTGCTATGGAAATGCTGGGATGTGTTTTTCAATTATGTTAAAGGTAATTATGATGCAACTATGARGGTGATACGATATGGATTACAATTATCATAATCAAAATTAAGGTTATACGCACTACATGTTACACACATAGACACTCAACCATGCAAATTGGTTATTATTTATTTGGACATCACASATTATAGTCTTACTCTTATACAGACATCGTACACACTCTCACTAAATCACATCCAATATCATACACATCAACCTACTCAGATTTACTACACATAATATCTTGTCTCAATTTTCTAATATGTGTGGCATTGGCTCACAGGCAAACAGTCAAGGGAATAACATAAATATTGCTAGAACCTATTTCTTGAATTCTAAATATCAGACATTTGAAAGCTCTAGTTTTGATCTTCATAATACCTCTGATGGCAGTAACGTTACAAGCACTAATGATGGTCAGTTTAGACTGAGAATAGTATCTAGTTATGGTAAGGGCCGAAAAAAGTATAAGTATATTTGTAACGGTTTAGCAGATTATAAAAAAAGAAGATCAGTCTGTACATGGCTAAAAGAAAAGGAATATAACATATACTGTTTACAGGAAACTCACTCTACATCCTTAGATGAATTTGAGTGGGAAAAGGAATGGTGTGGTGAAATAATTTTCTGTCATGGACAAAGGAATTCAAAAGATATGATGATATTATTTAACAAAAATGTGGATCGGAATGTGCAAATAGTCAGGAATGATTCTCAAGGAAGGTGGATCCTTTTGAATATAAAATAAGTTTGGCTCATTAATCTATATGGTCCAGATCAGGATGAAATCAGGATCCATACTTCTTCGAAAACATTTATACCAATTTATTGAACTTGATCAAATCATTATGGTAGGAGACTATAACACAGCGTTACGTACCTCAATGGACCGTAAAGGTAATCACTCTACAAACTATCATTACCGTGCCGTTAAAACCTCTTAATAAGGATCGGCCCCCTTTTTTCAATATTCATCTAGAATGACATACCCCAATCTACCTCAGGCCCCGAAGCAAGGATATGGATTTTCTTGGTACCATTTGAAATGAAATGAAGTTTGTGGAAATGTGAAAGAAATGTGTGTTCAGTTTCAAGATGCCTGTTTTGAAAAAATCCCCCAAAATTCTACATCATTGTAATCAAGAGTTCTCTTTCCAAAATGTATGGTTAGAGGGTGATGTCGCTGGATACTGACAAAAAACAGAAAGCCTGACCATAATTCTATCCTCCTAATTCCTGCTTTCAAGCAAAAACTAACTGCGTAAGATGGTGCCGAAGAAGAAGGCAGACGTTTTACGTGCCCCCAGCCGATTGTGTTTTTTTGTTTGTTTATTTGCGATGTTTTTTTATTTTTGTAATGTTGCCGCGACCGTCTCTTATGACCGAAAATAACTTCTAGACATCAGGACTGTGATTACTCACCAAGGACTAGCAGAATCCTTTTTTTCCTTTCATGACTCCGATGAGCCCGACGCAAAGGATATAGTGCATCCTCGGGAACAGGCCCGATCCCCGTGATCTGCGTGAAGAGGAGGTGGAGAAAGAGGGGCCGAAGGTCGGGGTGCCTTCTGAGAATTCGTAGGCGATCGAATAAACCCCCACTTCTCTCCATTCTGCTAGCAAACGTGCAATCTTTGGAGAATAAACTTGATGAGGTATGCGGAAGATTAAACTACTAACGGGACATTAAAAACTGTAACATCTTATGCTTCACGGAGTCGTGGCTGAACGATGATAATATCAACATACAGATGTTGGTTACACAATGTACCTGCAGGATAGAACAGCGGCGTCTGGTAAGACAAGGGGTGGCGGTCTATGTATTTTTGTAAACAACAGTTGGTGCACGATATCTAAGGAAGTCTCGAGCTATTGCTCGCCTGAGGTCTAATGATAAGCTGTAGACCACACTACCTACCTGAAAGAGTTTTCATCTGTATTCTTTGTAGCTGTTTACATACCACCACAGTCAGAGGCTGGCACTAAGCATTGAATGAGCTGTATTCCGCCATAAGCAAACAAGAAAACGCTCACCGAGAGACGGCGCTCCTAGTAGCTGGGGACCTTAATACAGGGAAACTTAAATCCATTTTACCAAATTTTTATCAGCATGTTAAATGTGCAACCAGAGGTGAAAAAACTCTGGACCACCTATACTCCACAAACAGAGACACATACAAAGCTCTCCCTCGCCCTTCATTTGGCAAATCTGACCATAAAATTATCTTCCTGATTCCTGCTTACCAGAAAAAAATAAAACAGGAAGCACCAGTGACTAGATAAATTAAAAAAGTTGTCAGAGGAAGCATATGCTAAGCTACAGGACTGTTTTGCTAGCACAGACTGGAATATATTCCAGGATTCCTTCGATGGCATTGAGGAGTACACCACATCAGTCATTGGCTTTATCAATAAGTGCGTCGATGACGTCGTCACGACAGTGACAGTACGTACATACCCCAACCAGAAGCCATGGATTACAGGCAGCCTCCGCACTGAGCTAAAGGCTAGAGCTGCCGCTTTCAAGGAGTGGGACTCTAACCCGGAAGCTTATAAGAAATCACAATATGCCCTCCGATGAACCATCAAACAGGCAAAGTGTCAATACAGGATCGAGTCGTACTACACCGGCTCTGACGCTTGTCGGATGTGGCAGGGCTTGCAAACCATCACAGACTACAAAGGAAAACACAGCTGAGAGCTGCCCAGTGATACGAGCCTACCAGACGAGCTAAACTACTTTTATGCTCGCTTCGAGGCAAAAAACACTGAAACATGCATGAGAGCACCAGCTGTTCCGGAAGACTGTGTGATTTAGCTCTCCGCAGCCGATGTGAGTAAGACCTTTAAAAAGGTCAACATTCACAAGGCCTCAGGGCCAGACGGATTACCAGGTTGTGTACTGTGAGCATGCACTGACCAACTGGCAAGTGTCTTCACTGACATTTTCAACCTCTCGCTGTCCGAGTCTGTAATACCAACATGTTTTAACCCTCCTGCTGTGTTCTGGTCGAATTGGACGGATTTACAAGTTTTCTTTTTGAAAAATGTAGTTAATTTAATCTGATTGTCATAATGTTCCATGACTTTGTCCACACAAAATACATTTTGATGTTTTTCATTACATTTTGGGTGTTTTCTTTAACTTTTGTACACCTGTGGTGTTCCCGGTCAAAAATGACCGGTCATGTGAAATGAATGGGTGAGACTAAAATGAGTGTGTTCCAGAGTTCAGGCACATGCCCATTCATCAGATGGAAACAATTCCTCTACCCAGACCCCAACATGATTGTGTGTTTGACACACACACACAACACACAACACACACACCACACACACACACACACACACACACACACACACACACACACACACACAACCCACACACACAACACACACACACACACACACACACAACACACACACACAACACACACACAATCCTCACTCCCCTTCTTGGCTTTCATGGGACCTTCCCACGGGAACCACACCTGTTGGCATTCTCACAAACAATTGCAACATTGTTTCAACAATATATATATATAATATAACTTTTCTCACAGCTCTGGTATATAAAGCTTTTTTGAGGCCTTGCTCACAATTCATTCTGTGGCAGCACAATGTCCAAACGATATACTGTACGTGAGGCTCTTGATCATATCTTTGTTCATGACACTGGTGAGGAGGAGAGAGGCCAGGAAATTGACAGTGAAGATGCATTAGAGAAAGTAGTCTGTAATAAAAAGCACAATATGTTTCATCTGAGTATTTGTTATAGTGAAAATAATCCATACATGATGCCTTTTTTTAAATAAAAAACGAGTTGTATGAGCTCAGGTCAATGAGGCCTACAGGCCATAAATAGCAAATACAAGTTCAAAACGTGTGATGTTCACAATAACATAAGTTGATAAAAAGATCTAACACAACATTAGGTGATAATGTATGGATTATTATAGATTTAGTATCAGCTATAATGGGGCGGTCATTTTGTACCGGAAACACAGAATGAATTAACATGAAAGGAACACAACAGGAGGGTTTAAGCAGACCACCATAATCCCTGTGCCCAAGAACACTAAGGGAACCTGCCAAAATGACTACGACCCGTGGCATTCACGGCTGTAGCCATGAAGTGCTTTGAAAGGCTGGTCATGGCTCACATCAACACCACCATCCCTGAAACCCTAGACCCACTCCAAGTCGCATACCGCTCCAACAGATCCACAGATGACGCCATCTCAATCGCACTATTACTAGACTATTTACATTGACCCCCCCCTTCCTTTGTTTTTACACTGCTGCTACTTGCTGTTTATTATCTTTGCATAGACACTTTACACCTACCTACATGTACAAATGACCTCGACTAACCTGTACCCCCGCACATTGACTCGGTACCGGTACCCCCTGTATATATCCTGACTAACCTGTACCCCCGCACATTGACTCGGTACCGGTACCCCCTGTATATCCTGACTAACCTGTACCCCCGCACATTGACTCGGTACCGGTACCCCCTGTATATATCCTCATTAATGTTCTTTTATTGAGTTACTTTTTAATTGTATTTTTTACTTGGGTTTATTTTGTAAATATTTTCTTAAGTCTATTTCTTGAACTGCATTGTGGGTAAGGGCTACACCTGTTATATGCTACGCATGTGACAAATAACATGTTATTTGATCTGTGTGTAAATCTACCCATTTATCTGATAGCAAATCTATTGACATTTTAGTCATTTAGCAGACACTCCTATCCACAGCGACTTTCAGTAGTGAGTGGATACATTGTTTCATAATTCTTTCATACCGGTCCTCTGTGGGAATCGAACCCGGCAAACTCCATGCAACTGAACTACATGGGACCTGTTTGTCTAGTCACCCATTTGTCAGTTATTCTGTCTATCCATCCACCCATCCACCCACCCATATCTTTATCCGTCTACCCACTTGTCAGTGTTATTGTACCCCAGTAACGCTGTATCTAATCAGTGACTCGAATATTCATTAAGTTTACATTCATTAAGAGTTATTTGTTACATTATGCAACAACTCAGCCTCGCCGTTAGGCACAAACAATCCCATAATGCACTGCATCGCCACGGGAACCCCGGCTGATGCACAACGCTCTTTGTGAAACACAATTAGACCGAAATAATCCTCTCTCTCTCTCTCTCTCTCTCTCTCTCTCTCTCTCTCTCTCTCTCTCTCTCTCTCTCTCTCTCTCTCTCTCTCTCTCTCTCTCTCTTCTGAGTACCAGTATTATGGGGCTCCCGAGTGGCACAGCATCTCATTGCTGTAGCATCACTACAGACCCTGGTTCAATCATGGGCTGTATCACAAACGGCTGTGATTGGGAGTTCCATAGGGCGGTGCACAATTGGCCCAGCGTCATCCGGGTTTGGCCGGTGTAGGCTGTCCTTGTAAATAAGAATTTGTTCTTAACTGACTTGCCTAGTGAAATAAAGTTTTTTTTTTTTTAAGTCAATCTCTGTCTTCTGCACGTGACAGATGGGACTATAATACAGGAGTGTCAGTGTGTCTATTTTAGGTTTCCTAAGAATATGCGTGAGTGTGCAAGCATGTATCTTCATGAATATGTGTGCATCTCTATGAGCGTACGTGTCGTCACTCACCATCTCCTCAGCCTATGGGCCTCAGGTATGTCAGGGTTGACCATGAAAGCGGAGCTGAAGATCGCAGAGACAGACTGGCCTCCAAAGTCTGACAGGCGAGCTCTTTTAACAGCTACTATAGGCTGGACTGAACCATCAAACTTCTCTGCCTGGAGAGAGAGGAGAGAGAGGAGAGAGAGGGGAGAGGAGAGAGAGGAGAAAGAGGAGAGAGGAGACAGAGGCTGAAGAACAACGCAATAACACACACACATGAGCAAGAGCGTACACACAAGCACGCACCCACACACACACACCATGTACACACACCCATGTACACACACACACTCACTCACACTCACACACACACACCACACACACACACAACAACACACACACACCACACACACACCCCACAACAACAAACCAAAATGTACCTTCCCGATATTTTTACATTCTGGGTGCAATCTGAGACTCCTTTGAAATCCTGAAAGTCGAGTGGTTCAATTGATCAAATCGGATTTTACATCCCAGAAAAACCGAATAAACACCCCATCACAACACACACACACACACACACACACACACACACACCACACAACACACACACACACACACAACACACACACACACACACACACACACACACACACACACACCACACACACACACACACAATCCACACACACCACATCACACAACAGATGCATTACCTCATACTCTGCATATCTTTGTGTTTAACGGCAGATCCATCCCAGGAGACAGAGACAGTGTGACTGTAAATCCTGCCACTTGAGGATGTGCATATGTATACTGTGTGTGTTAGTGTGTGTGTGTGTGTGTTAGTGTTTGTGTGTCTGTGTGTGTGTGTGTACTTCCTTGGGTGTGTGTAACATGTGTGTGTGTGTGGGTGTGTGTGTGTGTGTGTGTGTGTGGTGTGGTGTGTGTGTGTGTGTGTGTGTGTGTTTGGCATGTGTGTTAGGTGTGTGTGTTTGTACTCATTGTGTGTGTATGGTCTTACCTGCTCGCCCAACAGTGTGGACTGTAACATCCTGCCACTTTGAGGGTGTGTGTGTTGTGTGTGTGTGTGTATGGTCTATCCTGCTGCGCTTCCATGTGCGTGACGGACCGTTGCATGGATATCTTGCTCGACTTGCTGTCTATAGCTCAGGATGAGTGCTCTTCTATACTCCTCTCTACCTGTCTTAGAGGTGAAACGACTCAGATCATCCACACTCCTACACACTTCCTATCACATCTAGAGGGGGAGAGAGAGAAAGGGAAAGAAAGGGGGGAGACAGACAGAGACAGAGAAACAGAGAGAAACAGAGAAACAGAGAGAAACACAGAGAGAGAGAGAAACAGAGAGAACAGAGAGAGAGACAGAAACAGAGACAGAAACAGAGACAGCGAGAGAGACATTTAGTCAGACCTTTCTACTGGTCTTGGTGGTATTGTCGTTTCCTAATTACAAAGATATTCTCCTTCCCCTATCTTCTCTCTCCCTTGCCTTAGCCTTCTTCTATTCTATTTCATCTCCATTCGTCTTCACTCTCCTCCTCGCCGTCTCCTCTCTCCCCAGCTTTCTCGCGCTGCTCTAATATGTGTGTGTGTAATGTTAGTGTATGTGTAATTTTCCATATGGTTGATATTGATGTCATCGCACCTTTGAACTCCATTAATCGCACGGGAACAGGCTGACAGCTCTCATTACACACTGTTAATCACAATTAACTACCAAAGGAGAGAGAGGCAAGAGGGGAGGGAGACAATGGGGAGAGAGAGAAGGGGGAGAGTTGGGGAGGGAGGACGAGGGGGCGGGGAAAGAGGGAGAGAGGGGAGAGAGAAGGAGGGGGAGAAAAGGATAAGAGGGAGGCAGGCCGAGACAGAGCGGGGGGAGGAGGGGAGAGAGGAGGAGAGGAGAGAGAGAGGGGAGGGGGAAAGGAGAGGAAGAGTGGGAGGGGAAGAAGGGGAGAGGAGAGTGGGGGAGAGAGGGGGAGAGGGAGAGGAGGATGGAAAAATAGAGTACAAGGGAGAGGGAGGGGGGGAAGGAGGAGAGAGAAGAAGGGGGAGAGAGAGGGGAGAGAGAAGGGAGGAGACAATAGGGGGACAGAGATTGGGTAGTGTGAGGTGAGAAGAGAGATAGGGGAGAGAGGGGGAGAAAAGTAGATAGAGGGAGATAGGCGAGAGGAGAGACGGGGAGAGAGGGAAGAGACGGGGAGAGAGAGGGAGAGAGAGAGAGGAGAGAGAAGAAGACCGAAGGAGAGAGAGAGAGGAGGGAGAGAGTAGAGGAGAGAGAGAGACTGGGGCAGATAGAGGGAAGAGTTAGAGAGGAGAGAGACGGGGAGAGAGGAGGGGAGAGAGGGAGAGAGAGGGAGAGAGAGGAGATATGAGAGAGGAGGAATAGGAGAGAGAGAGATGGGGAAGAGAGAGGGAGAGAGAGGGAGAGAGAGGAGATATGAGAGAAGACAGGGAGAGAGAGATGAGATGGGGAAGAGATGAGAGGGAGAGACGGGGAGAGAGAGAGGGAGAGACAGGGAGAGAGAACACTGGGAAAGAGAGGGAGAGAGGAGAGAGAGAGAGACAGGGAGAGGAGGAAGAGGAGAGAACGGTGGGAGAGAAGAGAGAAGAGGCGGAAAGAGAGGGAGAGAGGATATAGAAGAGAGAGACGGGAAAGAGAGGGGAGAGAGGAGAGAGAGAGACGGGAGAGAGAGGGAGAGAGGGGAGAGAGGGGAGGAGGAGGGAGAGAGGGAGAGAGAGAGGAGAGAGGAAGAAGAGGGAGAGGAAGAGGAGGCTTGCAGCTATGAAACAGTGGGGACCAAATTAATGTTGGCAGTTTATATCGTTGCTCAGTCCGTCTTAACCATCTGCTCTTACCCAGCCCGCATCCAAATCCAACCAACCCGATAGACCGCCCACACAACCCAAGCCAAAGCGATCCTAACGCAACCATCCCAAACTCAATCCAAACCGCAGTTGTGTTGAAGCTCCAATTTTACTTCCAGAAAAAGTAATCGGACTTCATCATAATATCATTCCTCACTCTCCTCCGTTCAGTCCCAAATGAAGAGAGTCATGTCTTCACATTATCTGCCCTCATGTAGAAGAGGGTGAGTGACAGCCAATCAGAAGAAAAATACTGGCAAATGTCAGCCAATCTGCTGAGTCCTTCTAATTTACCTGGCAGCGCGGGAGATAAGAAGGGAAGGGATATGAGGGAGGAATGGAGGGGGGGATGGAGGGAAACAGGGAGAGGAGATGGAGGGGTAGGGCAGAGACCGTTTAAAGGCTTGTACAGCTTCATTAAAGTGTTTATAATAAACTGTGGATTAAACGTTCCTCATCTCTTTATTTCTTCTCGCATCTATGTAACTGTCCTATCTAAATGATTTTACACTGACCGTCTGCGCGCTGTCTTAAGTCGCATCTGGTCTATCAACCCCCTCCACCTTTCTTTCGCTCTTTCTCTTCCCTTTCTCCCCTTTTTTTTCTTCTCTGCCTCCTCTCTCATCACACCCCTTCCTTCCCCCCAAAATATTACTATTCTTCACCCCTTCTGCCGCCACCATCTCCAACGCCCCCCCCCCCCCATCACCGATGATGTCGTCCTTCTCCATGTGCTCCATGCTGAGCGATGGTATGAAGTCGCACTCCACCATGGGAAGGTCCTGGTCGTCCTCACAACGGCAACGATGGATTGTCTCACTTAGAAGGATCATCTCATAGCTGTTATTCAGGCTAATATATTCTTATTGGCGTCCTTTACTTTGAACTGTGAGATGTAGTACACTAGAGAGAGAGAGAGAGAGAAGAGAGAGAGAGAGAGAGAAGAGGATAGAGGAGAGAGAGAGAGAGAGAGGAGAGAGAGAGAGAGAGAGAGAGAGAGAGAAGAGAGAGAGAGAGAGAGAGAGAGAGAGAGAGAGAGAGAGAAGAGAGAGAGAGAGAGAAGAGAGAGAGAGAGAGCGAGAGTAGGAGAGAGAGAGAGAGAGAGAGAGAAGAGAGAGAGAGAGAGAGAGAGAGAGAGAAGAGAGAGAGAGAGAGAGAGAGAGAGAGAGAGAGAGAGAGAGAGGAGAGAGAGAGAGAGGAGAGAGGAGCGAGAGAGAGAGGAGAGAGAGAGAAGGAGGAGAGAGGTTAGATTGCTTAGGTGCTCTGAGAGAAGGGAGTGAGAGGATTTGGGAGGAGGGAGAGAGATGGATTGGGGAGAGGTAGTGAGATGGATTGAGGGAGTAGGGAAGGTGGATTGTGGGAGAAGGTAGTTGAGATGGATTGAGGGAGAGGGAGAGAGAAGGATTGAGGGAGAGGGAGAGAGATGGATCGAGGGCGAGGAAGAGAGAATGGATTCTAGGAGAGGGTAGTGAGCTGGACTTGAGGGAAAGGGAGCAGAGATGATTGAGGGAGAGGGAGAGAGATGGATTGAGGGAGAGGTAAGTGAGTTATGGATTGAGGAGAGGGAGAGAGAAGGATTGAGGGAGAGGGGAGAGAGATGATTGAGGGCGAGGGAAGAGAGATGGATTGAGGGAGAGGTAGTGAGAATGGATTGAGGGGAGAGGGAGAGAGATGGATTGAGGAGAGGGAGAAGAGATGAATTGAGGGAGAGGGAGAGAGTGGATTGAGGGAGAGGGAAGAAGACTGGATTGAGGGAGAGGGGTGAGATGAATTGAGGGAGAAGGAGAGAGATGGATTGCGGGAGAGGAGAAGAGATGAATTGAAGGGCGAGGGAGAGCAGATGTAATTGAGGGAGAGGGCGAGAGATGGATTGAAGGGAGAGGAAGAGAGCATGGATTGAGGGAGAGGTAGTTAGAGATGATTGAGGGAGAGGGAGAGAGATGGATTGAGGGAGAGGAAGAGAGATGGATTGAGGAGAGGGGAGAGATGGATTTGAGGCGAGGGAGTGAAGATGATTGAGGGAGAGGGAGAGAGATGGATCTAGGGAGAGGTAAGTGAGATGGACTTAGGGAGAGGGAGAGAGATGGATTGAGGGAGAGGGAGAAGAGATGGATTGAGGGAGAGGTAGTGCGATGGATTGAGGGAGAGGGAGAAGAGAAAGGATTGAGGGAGAGGGAGAGAGATGGATTGAGGGCGAGGGACTGAGAGATGGAATTGAGGGAGAGGTAGTGAGATGGATTGAGCGAGAGGGAGAGAGATGGATTGGAGGGAGAGGGAGAGAGATGAATTGAGGAGAGAGAGAGATGGATTGAGGGAGAGGGAGAGAGATGGATTGAGGGAGAGGAGTGAGATGAATTGAGGGAGACGGGAGAGAGATGGATTGAGGGAGAGGGAGAGAGATGGATTGAGGGAGAGGGAGAGAGATGGATTGGAGGGAGAGGTAAGTGAGATGGATTGAGGGAGAGGAGAGGAGAAGGATTGGAGGGAGAGGGAGAGAGGATGGTTGAGGGCGGGAGGGAGAGAGATGGTATTGAGGGAGAGGTAAGGTGAGATGGATTGAGGGCGAGGGAGAGAGATGGATTGAGGAGAGGGAGAGGAGATGAATTGAGGGAGAGGGAGAGAAGATGGATTTGAGGGAGAGGGAGAGAGATGGATTGAGGGAGAGGGAGTGAGATGAATTGAGGGGAGAGGGAGAGAGATGGATTGAGGAGAGGGAGAGAGATGAATTTGAGGGAGAGGGAGAAGAGATGAATTGAGGAGAGGGAGAGAGATGGAATTGAGGGAGAGGAAGAGAAGATGGATTGAGGGAGA
>NC_036844.1:35971276-36039859 GCF_002910315.2 Salvelinus sp. IW2-2015
AGAGAGATGGATTGAGGGAGAGGGAGAGAGATGGATTGAGGGAGAGGGAGTGAGATGGATTGAGGGAGAGGGAGAGAGATGGATTGAGGGGGAGGGAGTGAGATGGATTGAGGGAGAGGGAGAGAGATGGATTGAGGGGGAGGGAGAGAGATGGATTGAGGGGGAGGGAGTGAGATAAATTGAGTTGATAATTTCAAAAACAAACATACAACACTTCACTTGCCAGTAAGTTAACTCTTATAAAATAGGGTTTGGAGAAATCTGCAGTCTTATTGGTCAGACAAAGCCGTGAATACAACTCCGATAACTTTACAGGGATAGGCTCGTCATTATTTTGGCCATGTTTCAAGGTTAGTAACACTGTCATATTATGTACCACCTCTCCAAATAGTGTAACTCAATGGAGTCTTTCAGGTTGCTATCATATCAATCCCATCAGGACCACTACCTCTGTAATACTCCAGGAAAGAGAGGTGACATTTTTGTTACGTGACAGTCTTATTCCAAAATGGATTCAATGAACAAAACAATCTACACACAATACCCCATAATGACATCACAATACCCCATAATGACATCACAATACCCCATAATGACATCACAATACCCCATAATGACAAAGCGAAAACAGGTTTGTAGAAATGTTTGCAAATGTATTAAATATAAATAACAGAAATACCTTATTTACATAAGTATTCAGACCCTTTCCTATGAGACTCGAAATTGAGCTCAGGTGCATCCTGTTTCCATTGGTCGTCTTTGGGATGTTTCTACAACTTGATTGGAGTCCACCAGTGGTAAATTCAATTGTTTGGACATGATTTGGAAAGGCACACACCTGTCAATATAAGGTCTCACAGTTGAGGGTGCATGTCAGAGCAAAAACCAAGACATGAGGTCAAAGAATTGTCCGTAGAGCTCTGAGACAGGATTGTCTCGAGGCACAGATCTGGGGAAAGGTACCAAAAAATGTCTGCAGCATTGAAGGTCCCCAAAATCACAGTGGCCTCCATCATTCTTAAATGGAAGAAGTTTGGAACCACCAAGACTCTTCCTAGAGCTGAACGCCCGGCCAAACTGAGCAATAGGGGGAGAAGGGCCCTGGTCAGGAAGGTGACCAAGAACCTGATGGTCGCTCTGGCAGAGCTCTATAGCTCCTCTGTGGGGATGGGAGAACCTTCCAGAAGGACAACCATCTCTGCAGCACTCCACCAATCAGACCTTCATGGTAGACTGGCCAGACGCAAGCCACTCCTCAGTATAAGGCACATGACAGCCAGCTTGGAGTTTGCAAAAAGCCACCTAAAGACTCTCAGACCATGAGAAACAAGAGTCTCTGGTCTGATGAAACCAAGATGGAGCTCTTTGGCTTGAATGCCAAGTGTCACTTCTGGAGGAAACCTTACACCATCCCTACGGTGAAGCACGGTGGTGGCAGCATCATGCTGTGGGGATGTTTTTCAGCAGCAGGGACTGGGAGACTAGTCAGGAATGAGCAAAGATGAACAGAGCAAAGTACAGAGAGATCCTTGATGAAAACCTGCCCCAGAGTGCTCAGGACCTCGGGCTAGGGCGAAGGTTCACCCTCCGAACAGGACAACGACCCTAAGCACACAGCCAAGACAACGCAGGAGTTCCTTTGGAATACTTCTGAATGTCCTTGAGTGTCCCAGCCAGAGCCCGGTCTTGAACCCGATCAAACAACTCTGTAGAGACCTGAAAATAACTGTGCAGCGACACTCCCCATCCAACCTTACAGAGCTTGAGAGGATCTTCAGAGAAGAATGGGAGAAACTTCACAAATACAGGTGTGCCGAGCTTGTAGCATCATACCCAAGAAGATTCAAGGCTGTAATCGCTGCCAAAGGTGCTTCAACAAAGTACTGAGCAAAGGGTCTGAACACGGGATGTGATGAACATGCATCACATCCCTAACAATACCAGACCAGATAGAGACATTAATTTATTTTATTTATAAATGTATCTATTTATTTATATTTTATAGGGCAATAGGGCACAAATGGAAACTCTAATTGAGTTATTATTGAACTATGTACAGAGAATGAAGAGAAAGCTTTTACAAGTACAGTCAAGTACAATCTAGTACGTATCAGGGTTGGGTCAATTCTATTTCAATTCCAGTGAATTCTGGAAGAATACTACCATTCCAATTCTCTTCAATGATTTTCAATGAGGAAGATTCAGAACTGATATTTGGTTTACTTTCGGAATTGAAATGGAATTGACCCCAACCGTGGTACAGCAGCTGTATGTACTGTTCCAGTGGGGATCACAGGACAACTCACTGTGAAAGGTAAAACAATGATCACAGGATCACCTCACTGTGAAAGATAAGACAATGAACACAGGTCACCTCAATGTGAAAGGTAAACACAATGATCACAGGTCACCTCACTGTGAAAGGGGAAACAGTGATCACAGGTCACCTCACTGTGAAGGGTGAAACAATGATTACAGGTCACCTCACTGTGAAAGGTAAGTCAATGATCACAGGTCACCTCACTGTTGAAAGGTCAGTCCAATGATCACAGCGGTCACCTCACTGTGAAAGGTAAAGACACATGATTCACAGGTCACCATCACTGTGAAAGGTAAGACAATGATTACAGGTTGCCTCAACTGTGAAAGGTAAGACACATGATCACAGGTCACCTCACTGTGAAAGGTAAGACAATGATTACAGGTCACCTCACTGTGAAAGGGGAAACAGTGATTACAGTCACCTCACTGTGAAGTAAAACAATGATCACAGGTCACCTCACTGTGAAAAGGGAAACAGTGATTACAGGTCACCTCACTGTGAAAGGTAAAACAATGATCACAGGTCACCTCACTGTGAAAGGTAAGACAAATGATTACACAGGTCAACCTCACTGTGAAAGGTAAAACAATGATCACACGGATCACCTCACTGTGTGAAAGATAAGAACAATGACCACAGGTCACCTCAATGTGAAAGGTAAAAACAATGATCACAGGTCACCTCACTGTGAAAGGTGAACAATGATTACAGGTCACCCTCACTGTGAAAAGGGGAAACAGTGATCACAGGTCACCTCACTGTGAAAGGTAAAACAATGATTACAGGTCACCTCACTGTGAAAGGGAAACAGTGATCACAGCGTCACCTCACTGTGAAAGGGTAAACAAGATTACAGGTCATCTCACTGTGAAAGGTAAGACAATGACACAGGTCACCTCACTGTGAAAGGTAAGACAAGATACACAGGTCACCTCACTGTGAAAGGTTAAGACACTGATCACAGGTCACCTCACCTTGTGAAAGGTAAGACAATGATTTACAGGTCGCCTCACTGTGAAAGGTAAGACAATGATCACAGGTCACCTCACTGTGAAAGGTACGACAATGATTACAGGTCACCTCACTGTGAAAGGGGAAACAGTGATTACAGGTCACCTCACTGTGAAAGGTAAAAACAATGATCACAGTCACCTCACTGTGAAAGGGGAAACAGTGATTACAGGTCATCCTCACTGTGAAAGGTAAAACAATGATTCACAGGTCACCTCACTGTGAAAGGTAAGACAATGATTACAGGTAATCTTCACTGTGAAAGGGGAAACCAGTGATTACAGGTCTTCTCACTGTGAAAGGTAAAACAAGATCACAGGTATCTCACTGTGGAAGGGGAAACAGTGATTACAGGTCACCTCACTGTGAAAGATAAAACAATGATCACAGGTCACCTCATTGTGAAAGGTAAAACAATGATCACAGGTCACCTCACTGTTGAAAGGTGAAACCAATGATTACAGGTCACCTCACTGTGAAAGGGGAAACAATGATCACAGCGTCACCTCACTGTGAAAGGTAAAACAATGATCACAGGTCACCTCACTGTGAAAGGTAAAACAATGATCACAGGTCACCTCACTGTGAAAGGTAAACAATGATCACAGGTCACCTCACTGTGAAAGGTAAAACAGTGATCACAGGTCACCTCACTGTGAAAGGTAAAACAATGATCACGGGTCACCTCAGAGTGTGAGTATCTCTTCTCTGTAGCTCGATGCAGTCAGGACAGAGGTATGGTAAGAGTCAATACAGACAGGCTCACCTTGTCCGTCTCCAGCAAAGGGAAGAACTTGTCCACTTCCTTGTCGAAGGCTGTTACTCTGATCTCCCCCTGTCAATCACAGAGACACTGTCAGCACAGCGTCAATCAACAGTTTACTGAGAAACTGTCACACACACACGTGCATGCACACACAAAACTGTCACACACACGTGCATGCACACACAAAACTGTCACACACACGTGCATGCACACACAAAACTGTCAGCAGAGTGTCACTCAAGGAGAAACTTTAACTACTACACAGTAGATAGTTGTCTGACATACAGAGACATTGAAGGTGACAGAAGATATGAGGACTAGAGTATAAGAACAAACACACACAGACACACAGACACGCACACACAGACACACACACAGGATAGTCATACTCACGCTCTCGTCCACGATATCGAAGGAGAATAATTTTCCCTTTTGTCTTGGGTTGCTCCAAAGACGGATGTTGTTCTTTCTGGTGACCCGGGCCCTGATGGTCCATCTGGGGAGGAAGAGAGAGAGTTAATGAGAGATAATCTACTCTTATTGGTGACCCCAGTAAAAGGAACATGACAGCCCGCTTGGAGTTTGCCAAAAGGCACCTAAAAACTCCCAGACAATGAGAAACAAGATTCTCTGGTCTGATGAAACCAAGAATGAACTCTTTGGCCTGAATGCCAAGCGTCACTTCTGGAGGAAACCTGGCACCATCCCCACGGGGAAGCATGGTGGTGACAGCATCATGCTGTGGGGATGTTTTTCAGCGGCAGGGAATGGGAGACTAGTCAGGATCAAGGCAAAGATGAACAGAGCAAAGTACAGAGAGATCCTTGATGAAAACATGCTCCAGAGTGCTCAGGACCTCAGACTGGGGCGAAGGTCCACCTTCCAACAGGACAACAACCCTAAGCACACTGTCACGCCCTGACTTTAGTTATATTTGTTTTCTTTATTTTTTGGTTAGGTCAGGGTGTGACAAGGGTGGTTCGTTTAGTTTCTGTATTTTCTAGTTTTTTTTGTCTTGTCTAGGGTTTTTGTTTATCTAAGGGGATTTTGTATGGTCTAGGGGTAATTAGGTTTATGGTGGCCTGAGTTGGTTCCCAATCAGAGACAGCTGTTTCTCGTTGTCTCTGATTGGGGAGCCTATTTAGGTTGCCATTTTCCATGTTGGTTTTGTGGGTAGCTGTTTTCTGTCTTTGTGTCTGTACCAGACAGGACTGTTTCATTTTGTTTCATTCTCTTTGTTATTTTTGTTTAGTGGTCTGTTTTTAATAAATTAACATGAACACTTACCACGCTGCGCTTTGGTCCGACTACTCTTCATCCGACGACGAAAATCGTTACACACACAGCAAAGACAACACAAGAGTTGCTTCGGTACAAGTCTCTGAATGTCCTTGAGTGGCCCAGCCAGAGCCTGGACTTGAACCTGATCGAAGATCACTGGGGAGACCTGAAAATAGCTGTGCAGCAGTGCTCGAGAGGAGGATCTGCTTGAGAGGATCTGCAGAGAAGAAACTCCCCAATTACAGGTGTGCCAAGCTTGTAGCATTTTACCCAAGAAGACTCAAGGCTGTAATTGCTGCCAAAGGCGCTTCAACAAAGTACTGAGTAAAGGGTCTTAATACTTATGTAAATATGATATTTCTGGGGGGTTTTGGCGATGGGGGGGTTTGCAAAAATTTCTCAACCTGTTTTAGGCTTTGTCATTATGGGGTATTGTGTGTATATTGATGATTGATGATTATAGGACAAGGCTGTAACCTAACAAATTGTTGAAAAGTCAAGGGGTCTAAATACCCCCTTTTTTCTTTTCTTAAAAAAGGTGTTATTTGTTGGTATTCGTTGAAACATGTTGTTTGTTGTAACGTCCGTCATTAAATGAAGACCAAGGTGCAGCGTGGTAGGCGTACATTTTCTTTAATTTTAAATGTTCCACCAAAAACAATAAACAACTCAATGAACGAACGAAAAGCTTAGGAGTGCAACCACATGCATCAAACAAAGACAAGATCCCACAACAGAAGGTAGGAAAAAGGGCTGCCTAAGTATGATCCCCAATCAGAGACAACGATAGACAGCTGCCTCTGATTGGGAACCATACTCGGCCAACAAAAATATAAACATAGATTTCCCACCCTAGTCACACCCTGACCTACCAAACAGAGAATTTAAAGGATCTCTAAGGTCAGGGCGTGACATTTGTTAACATAGTAAATAACTGGTATGGCAAATACCAGTTGAGAGAGTACAAAAAAAGAACATTTTACAGAATTCCTTTTATTCACTAGCATTCCAGCTAAGATAAGCTCACCCCCTCCGTCCCACTGTACAGCCAACATAAAGAACAAGGAGAAGAAGAACACTGAAAGAAAAATATCATTGTTTACATTTCCAGTTCCACCATAATCTCCATGTAACCTACTTTACTTTCTGTTAACTTTGTTTCCACAGCAACTACAGAATTCAGTAGGTGTGCGGGACCAAGTGGCACCCTACTCCCTATATAGTGCACTACATTTGACCAAGGCCCATAGGGCTAAATAGGACTAAATAAGGAGAAGAGTGCCATTTGGGACACATCCTGACAGTTTTCTAACACCTGGATGATACATTTTGAAATCCACTCAGTTTTACATTAAAGGAGCAATCAGAAGTTCCCACATCCATTTTTGGACTTATACATGTATGATATGTAGCCATTGATTCTCGAAGAATATAATTTATAAATGCCTCGTGACCTTAGTTCAACTGTCGTACCCCAACAGAATCCAAAATATTAACTTGTTTTACTCCAATGTTTGTAAACAAAGAAAATATAAACAAACACTATATACAGCGGTTTCAGAAAGTATTCAAACCCACTAACTTCTTTCACATGTTGTTGTGTTACAGCCTGAATTTAAATTGGATAGAATTGAGATTTCTTGTCACTGGCCAACACACAATACCCCATAATGTCAAAGCGGAATTATGTTTTTTGACATTTTTACGAATGAATAAAAAATGAAAAGCTGAAATGTCTTGATTCAATAATTATTCAACCCCTTTGTTATGGCAAGCCTAAATAAGTACAGTAGTAAACATTTGCTTAACAAGTCACATAGAGAGAGACAGAGAGAGAGAGTTGCATGGACTCACTCTTTGTTCAATAATAGTGTTTAAACAGTCATTCAAAAATCATCTCATCTCTGTACCCAACACATACAATTATCTGTAAGGACCCTCAGTCGAGCATTGAATTTCAAACACAGATTGAACCACAAAGACAAGGGAGGTTTTCCAATGCCCAAGGGCACACTTCAGTAGATGGGTAAAAATAAAAAAGCAGACATTGAATATCCCTTTGAGCATGGTGAAGTTATTAATTACACTTTGGATGGTGTATCAAAACACCCAGTCACTAGATACAGGCATCCTTCCTAACTCAGTTGCCGGAGAGGAGTTTAATGGCTGTGATAGGACAAAACTGAGGATGGATCAACAACATTGTAGTTACTCCACAACACTAACCTAATTGACAGAGTGAAAAGAAGGAAGCCTTTACAGAATTAAAATATTCCAAAACATGCATCCTGTTTGCAACAAGGCATTAAAGTAATACTGCAAAAAAAATTGGCAAAGCTTTTAACTTTTTGTTCTGAATGCAAAGTGTTATGTTTGTGGCAAATCCAATAGAACACATTACTGAGTACCACTTTGCATATTTGCTACATACTGTAGTGGTTGCTGCATCAGGATATGGGTATGCATGTAATCGTTATGGACTGAGGAGTTTTTCAGGATAAAAAAATAAACAGAACGGAAGCAAAATCCTTGAGGAAAACCTGTTTCAGTTTGCTTGCCATCAGACACAAGGAGATGAATTCACCTTTCAGTAGGTCAATAACCTAAAACACAAGGCCAAATCTACACTGGAGTTTCTTACCAAGAAGACAAGTGAATTTTGTGGGTGTGTTACAGTTTTGACTTAAAACTACTTGAAAATCTATGGAATGATCTGAAAATTGCTGTCTAGAAATGATCAACAACCAATTTGACAGAGCTTGAAGAGTTTTGAAAATAATATACCGGCAAATATTTTACAATCAAAGTGTAGAAAGCTCTTAGAGACTTACCCTGAAAGACTCATAGCTGTAATCACTGCCGTAGGTGACTCTAACATGTATTAACCCAGGGGGGTGACGTGATTACTTATGTAAATTAGATATTTCTGTATTTAATTTTCAATAAATGTGCAACATTTCTAAAAACATGTTTTCACGTTGTTATTATGGGGTATTGTGTGTAGGGTAAAAATATATTTAATCCATTTTGAATTCAGGCTGTTGCACAACAACATGTGGAATAAGTCCAGGGGTATGAATACTTTCTGAAGGCACTGTAGCCTCATGGTTACATTTCTATTGTTGATATCATGGATGGTCAATCCTTGCATCCATAGCTGTGTCTATTCATTTAAGAGTGATTACATTTCTGCAGCCTTTTTGCTGACAACCAAATCCCGGATTGTGGCTTTGAAACAGCAGCAGGATAGTTTGTGTTTGTGCAGCGGTCTGCTGTTTCCCTGCTGCTGTTTCAAATGAAGCTGTTGGGGAATATTCACACTATAACTCTGGCAGCCCTATCACAAGAACAGCTGTGTGTTTGACTTTGTGTGTGTGGTGTACTGTGTGTGTGTATGTGTATATATGTGTGTGTGTTTATCCTCTATTTCCAAAAGTGTCAGAAACCCCAGAACTAATTACCAAACCCTTTATATACGGAGAACAGAGGGTCTATAATCCCCACTCTGCTCTCTTCACCACCAGTACCAGACAGTTACATACTTCTAATGTAATGAGAAAGAAAGGAATAGTATCAAATGAAAAGAAAAAGAGAGAGGAGAGAGAGAGCGAGAGAGAGAGAGAGGAGAGAGAGAGAAGAACGAGAGAGAGACAGAGAGAGAGAGAGGAGAGAGAGAGAAGAATGAGAGAGAGACAGAGAGAGAGAGGAGAGAGAGAGAGAAGAGCGAGAGAGACAGAGAGACAGAGAGAGAGAGACAGGGACAGAGAGAGAGAGAGACAGAGAGAGAGATAAGAAACTTCAGGCTCTCAAATTTAAAAAGCATGCGGACCTGATGGCATCCTAAATGAGATGCTCAAACTCACTAGTGCAAAATTTAATTTTGCTATATTAATACTGTTTAATTTGATCCTGAGTGTAGGTTATTTCCCTGACATCTGGAATCAAGGACTCATAACCCCAATCTTTAAAAACTGAGACAAATTTGACCCTAACAATTACAGAGGCATTTGTGTGAACAGTGACCTGGGGAAGGTTTTCTGTAGTATTATAAATGTAAGAGTTCTAAACTTCCTTAATAAGCACAATTTCTTGAGTAAAAGCCAAATTGGATTTATACCAAAACATCGCAACAACTGATCATATTTACACCCTACACACCCTGATAGATAAACATGTCCACCAAAATAATACCAAAATATACGCTTGCTTTATCGACTTCCAAAAAGCATTTGWTTCRATTTGGCARACAGGACTGTTCTACAAAGTTATTGAAAGTGGTGTAGGGGGTAAAACATATGACATAATTAAATCAATGTATACTGGCAATACGWGCAGCATTAAAATTGTCAAGAAAATAARASAATTCTTTAACCAGGGGCGGGGCCTTCGTCAGGGTTGTAATCTGAGCCCTGCACTCTTCAATATTTACATCAACGAATTGGCCACTATTCTAGAAAAATGCTCAGCCCCTGGTGTTAGTCTCCACAATTCAGAGGTTAAATGCCTACTCTTCGCAGATGACCTATGCCTGCTGTCACCCACAGCACATGGCCTAAAGCAGAGCCTGGACCTGCTAGAGCAGTACTGCCAGACCTGGGCCCTGGCAGTAACCCCCAAAAATACTAAAATAATGATTTTCCAGAGAAGATCCAGATCTCAGGGAATTAGACCAAAGTTCTCAATTGGTAAAAAATGTATAGAGTACTGCACACACTACAATTACTTCGGTTTAAAAATAAGCTCAACTGGACACCTTAATGAGACAGTGAATGAACTGAGAGAGAAAGCATGCAGGGCATTCTATGCCATTAAAAAGCAAAATCTATTTGAAATACCTATTAAAATTTGGCTAAAACTAATTGAATATGTCATTGAACCAATTGCACTTTATGACAGCGAGGTGTGGGGTCCACTTGCAAAACTAGATTTCATCAAATGGGACAAACACCCCATTGAAACCCTGCATGCAGAGTTCTGTAAGATTATCCTACATGTTCAGAGGAAAACTACAAACAATGCATGCAGGGCAGAATTAGGCCAATATCCACTAATAATAAAAACTCAAAAAAGAGCAATTCAGTTTTGGAAAGATCTAAAATACAATGACCCCCTCTCATATCACTACCAAGCCCTGCAATGCCAAGAGCTGAGCAAAGAAAAGTGTCCCCTCATCCAGCTGGTCCTGGGGCTGATTTCACAAACCTGTTCTACTAACACACTGAAGCCTCAGGACCAGAACATCCAATCAATCAGGATAAACCAAATTACAACACAGTCAAAACAAAACTACATTGCTTATTGGGAAACACAAGCACAAACACAAAGCAAAATGCAGTGCTGTCTGGCCCTAAATCGACAGTACGCTGTGGCTAAATATTTGACTATGGTTACTGATCAAAAAACCTTGACAAAGCACAGGCTCAGTGAGCACAGCCTTGCCATTGAGAAGGGTAGACACAGGAAAACCTGGCTCCCTGTAGAGGAAAGACTGTTCAACCACTGCACAACAGCAGAACCTGAGACGGAGCTGCATTTCCAATCAAAATGTAAAAAATATAAAACAATTAGAGAGTGTCATTTCCCCAAATTTGAAACCCGTATTCAAGGTTTGAAAGACCTCTCTGATGAGAGTAGGCTACCAGACCTGTTGGGGGAGGACGCAGAGAGCTGTGGGTTGGCAGCACACTACATTGCTGCCTGCCATAAGTTGAGGGACAGTGTCAGACCAATCAACCTGCACATGTCCTCTACTGTATACATATTGTTATTGTTCAATGTATGGTTATATTGACACTTGGTTATTGTTGGTACTGTTGTCCCGTTGACAATTTTGATTCTCATTTTTATTTTTGTATTGTAAATATCCAAAATAAGCTTTGGCAATATGTACATTGTTACATCATGCCAATAAAGCAAATTGAATTGAATTGAATTGACAGACAGACAGAGAGAAGAGAGAGAGATTCAGAGAGAGAGACGCGAGACAGAGACAGAGAGGAGACAGACAGACAGACAGACAGACAGACAGACAGACAGACAGACAGACAGACAGACAGGAGACAACAGACAGACAGACAGACAGACAGACAGGCAGACAGAGAGCGAGACAGAGGACAGAGACAGAGAGGAGAACACAAAAAGAGAGATAGAGACAGAGAGACAGAGACAGAGAGTCAGAGAGTCAGAGAGACAGACAGACAGACAGACAGACAGACAGACAGACAGAGCCAGAAAGAGAGACGAGACAGAAAGAGAGAGAGAGAGAGAGACAGAGAGACAGAGAGACATAGAGAGAGAGAGTGAGACAGACAGACAGACAGACAGACTGAGACATAGAGACAGACAGACAGACAGACAGACAGAGATAGAGGAGAAGAGGGAGAGAGAGAGAGAGAGAGAGAGAGAGAGAGAGAGAGAGAGAGAGAGAGAGAGAGAGAGAGAGAGAGAGAGAGAGAGAGAGAGAGAGAGAGAGAGAGAGAGGAGAGAGAGAGAGAGAGAGAGAGAGAGAGAGAAGAGAGAGAGAGAGAGAGAGAGAGAGAGAGAGAGAGAGACGAGGACAGAGAGAGAGAGAGAGAGAGAGAGAGAGAGAGAGAGAGAGAGAGAGAGAGAGAGAGAGAGAGAGAGAGAGAGGGATCGTAGTCTAAACCCCTCCAGTATGAATAATCAGAATCTCAGTGGTGTCCTATAAAAACTCAGCACTACCTGCCTGGCACTAACACCATAGAGCCCAGAGCACCTGGTGCATTTCATTTCTATGTAAATGGAATAACACACACACAAACTCACACACTTGTGTGCACACACACACAGTAGGAAAAATGTTGTTCACTGAGAGATCAAGTTAAACCATCATATTCAGCACTTTTACAGTTTTTGGAAAGTGCTAAACAACAGCAATTCCTGGATCAGTGTTGTTAGTCACATCAAATCAAATCACATTTTATTGGTCACATACACAGATGTTGTTGTGAGTGTAGTGAAATGCTTATGCTTCTAGATCCGTCAGTGCAGCAGCATCTAACAGGTAATATCTAACAAATTCCACAACAAAACCTCATATCTAACAATTCCACAACAAAAAACCTAATATCTAACAATTCCACAACAAAACCTAATATCTAACAAATTCCATAACATCTGCTAACCATGTCTATATGACCAATAAAATATAGTCGGTAAGTGTAGTTTGAAAAGACATCCGTGACATCAGTTTTTTGGGTGATTGATACACTCACTCACACAGTCGTGAGATAGATTAGGCTGACACAAACACACACACTGTCTTACGTAGTCTGGTAGGGGTTGAGGCAGGCGATGGGGACTACCATCGGAGTCTTCTTCCCGGAGTCTCCTCTGCCAGCTGGGTCTCTGGTAGAAGAGGAGGCTGCTGGGACATGGAGTCCAAAAGACACAGGAAAACATACAGGGTAGTTAGAACACAGAGTTTCTAAACCCAGAGGCTCAAGCGAAAAGAAGGCTTCTACTGCGAAGTCGACTGGACAGATCAGACCGGGGTTCGGGAAGTTCATGGGAGACAAATTCATCCTTAGTTGTCCATTTTCTTGATTTCTAAAGGCACAACCTTTTCAACTTCATTATCATTATCAATAACAATGTCTACATATGTGAACACGGCGAATGTATTCGTTCTGTAGAACAAAATATGAAGTTAAAAAGTTCTACCCGATGACATCATCAAAATAAAAAATAAAAACACAATGAGATTCGCAATGACATGGGGAGCAAGAAAATTCCCTCCCTCTGGCAAGAAACTCAGGTTTTTGAAAATCTATTTTTCTTCATTTTAATCCTACCCTGTGATGTCACAGATAAGCATTTTTTTTAGGACCTTTCTTCTTATAACCTTTTAATAACAATTCACCAATACATTGTTCTGTGGATTTAAATGTTTAAGATACAAGTGCATCGGTCCGGTTCGTGGGAGCCCAAACCATCCAAATTAAGCATCGGTCCGGGTCGTGGGAGCCCAAACCATCCAAATTAAGCATCGGTCCGGGTCGTGGGAGCCCAAACCATCCAAATTTAAGGCATCGGTCCGGTTCGTTGGAGCCCAAACCATCTAAATTAAGCATCGGTCAGAAAACCGCTGATTCACTATGTTGTTAACTCACATAGTTTTATTCAAAATATCTAATCTGTTGTGACTGAATTGATGAGTCCTCTACTTCATCTGTAGCCTATCAAACTGGTATGCATGTTAACTGCGTACAACTGTGTGCATAGTGCGGGAGACACAGCGCTCAAGCCAACGAGAGGTAGGCCTATCCCTGTTCTTCTAATTGTTCATACATATGGCACCTTCAGCATTTCTATTTTCTGTGTGTGTTGTGTGTGTGTGTGTGTGTGTGTGTGTGTGTGGGTGTGTGTGTGTGTGTGTGTGTTGGTGTGTGTGTGTGGTGTGTGTGTGTGGTGTGTGTGTGTGTTGTTGTTTTGGAGTATCAGTGTAGTATGTGAGTCCAGTGAGTTTGCATAGAGCCAGAGCAAGAGAGTCAGTGCAAAACATTGCCTAAAGTTTTTTTTCCCTCTGGTTGCACATTTAACATGCTGGTAGAAATGAGGTAAAACTGATTGAAGTACCCTGCATTAAAGTCCCCGGCCACTAGGAGCGCCGCCTCTGGATGAGCATTTTCCTGTTTGCTTATGACCGTATACAGCTCATTGAGTGCGGTCTTAGTGGCAGCATCGTTTAGTGGTATGTGGTGGTAAATAGACAGCTACAAAGAGTCGTCTTGGGCATGATGCTACAAGCTTGCTAATAGTCCGGGTAGCCATTTCATTAACAGTTCAGCAATCTTATGGCTTGGGGGTATGAGCTGTTCAGGAGTATTTCATGGCTACATAAGTGCCAAGGGGCAATAGTCATTTAGACAGGTTACCTTGGCGTTCTTAACACAGGGACTATGGTGGTCTGCTTGAAACGTGTAGATACAGTTGAAGTCTGAAGTTTACATAAGCCTTAGCCAAATAAATTTAAACTCAGTTTTTCACAATTACTGACATTTATTCCAATTAAAAATTAACCTGTCTTAGGACTGATAGGAATATCACTTTATTTTAAGAATGTGAAATGTCAGAATAATAGTTGAGAGAATTAATTATTTCAGCTTTTACTTCTTTCATCACATTCCCAGTGGGTCAGAAGTTTACATTCACTTAATTAGTATTTGGTAGCATTGCCTTTAAATTGTAACTTGGGTCAAATGTTTCGGGTAGCCTTCCACAAGCTTCCCACAATACATTTGGTTGAATTTTGGCCCATTTCTCCTGACAAAGCTGGTGTAACTGAGTCGGGTTTGTAGGCCTCCTTGCTCGCACATGCATTTTCAGTTCTGCCCACAAATTTTCTATAGCATTGAGATCAGGGCTTGTGATGGCCACTCCAATACCTTGACTTTGTTGTCCTTAAGCCATTTTGCCACATCTTTGGAAGTGTGCTTGGGGCCAATGTCCATTTGGAAGACACATTTGTGACTAAGCTTTAACTTCCTGTCTGATGTCTTGAGATATTGCTTCAATATATCCATATCAGTTTCCCTCTCATGATGCCATCTATTTTGTGAAGTGCACCAGTCCCTCCTGCAGCAAAGCACCCCCACAACATGATGCTCCCACCCCCGTGCTTCACGGTTGGGATGGTGTTCTTCGGCTTGCAAGCCTCCCCCTTTTTCCTCCAAACATAACGATGGTCATTATGGCCAAACAGTTCTATTTTTGTTTCATCAGACCAGAGGACATTTCTCCAAAAAAGTAAGATCTTTGCCCTCATGTGCAGTTGCAAACTGTAGTCAGGCTTTTTTATGAGCGGCCTTTCAGATTATGTTGATTTAGGACTCGTTTTACTGTGGATATAGATACTTTTGTACCTGTTTAACCGAGCATCTTCACAAGGTCCTTTGCTGTTGTTCTGGGATTGATTTGCACTTTTCGCACTAAAGTACGTTCACCTCTAGGAGACAGAACGTGTCTCCTTCCTGAGCGGTGTAACGGCTGTGTGGTCCTATGAAGTTTATACTTGCGTACTCTTGTTTGTACAGATGAACATGGTACCTTCAGGTGTTTGGAAATTGCTCCCAAGGATGAACCAGACTTGTGGAGGTCTACAATTTTTTTTCTGAGGTCTTGTCTTATTTCTTTTGATTTTCCCATGATCTCAAGCAAAGAGGCACTGAGTTTGAAGGTAGGCCTTGAAATACAACCACAGGTATACCTCCAATTGACTCAAAAGATGTCAATTAGCCTATCAGAAGCTTCTAAAGCCATGACATAATTTTCTGGAATTTTCCAAGCTGTTTAAAGGCACAGTCAACTTAGTGTATGTAAACTTCTGACCCACTGGAATTGTGATACAGTGAATTATAATTGAAATAATCTGTCTGTAAACAGTTGTTGGAAAAATTACTTGGTTCATGCACAACGTAGATGTGATATCCGACTTGCCAAAACTATAGTTTGTTAACAATACATTTATGGAGTGGTTGAAAAACGATTTTTAATGACTCCAACCTAAGTGTATGTAAACTTCCGACTTTAACTGTATTACAGAGTCAGAGAGAGTTTGAAATTGTCAGTGAAGACCCTTGCCAGCTGGTCAGCGCATGCTTCAAGTACGCATCCTGGTAATCTGTCTGGCTCTGTGGCCTTGTGAATGGTAACCGTTTTAAAGGTCTAACTCACATCAGATACGTAGAGTGTGATCACACATTCGTTCTGAACAGCTGATGCTTTCATGCATGGTTCAGTCTGATAGACTAGTGTAAAAGGGCAACTCGCGGCTGGGTGTCCCTTTGTATTTCATGATAGTTTGCAAGCCCTGCCACATCTGACGAGCGTCAGAGCCGGTGTAGTAGGATTCAATCTTAGTCCTGTAGTGACGCTTTGCCAATTTTTTGGTGCATCAAGGGCGTATTGGGATTTCTTATAAGCTTCTGGATTAGTATCATGTTCCTTGAAAGTGGCAGCTCTAGCCTTTATCTCAGTGCGGCTGTTGCCTGTAATCCATGGCTTCTGGTTGGGATTTGTACGTACAATCACTGTGGGGACAAAGTCGTTGATGCACTTATTACTGAAGCCTTTGAAAGACATGGTAAACTCCTCAATGCCATTGGAAGAATCCCGGAACATATTCCAGTCTGTGGCAGAAAAACAGTCCTGTAGTTTAGCATTCGCTTCTTCAGAAGCAGGAATCTAAAGGATAGAGTTATGGTCAGATTTACCAAATGGAGGGAGAGCTTTGTATATGTCTCTGTGTGTGGAGTAAAGGTGATCTAGAGCTTTTTAATCTCTAGTTGCACAGGTGACATGCTGCTAGAAATGAGGTAAAGCAGATTTGAGAAACCCTGCATTAAAAACACTGACCACTTGTAGTGCCACCTTTGGGTGACCATTTTCTTGTTTGCTTAAGGCCCTATACAGCTGGTTGAGTGCAGTCTTAGTGTCAGCATCAGTTTGTGATGGTAAATAGATAGCTACGAAACATATAGATGAAAACTGTCTCGGTAAATAGAATGGTCTACAGTTTTTCACAATGCATTCTAACTCAGGCAAGCAGAACCTTGAGACTTTCTCAATATTAGAGACTGCACACCAGCTGCTGTTCGAACACCACCCCCCTTGAGTTTACCCAACGCTGCCGTTCTGTACCTGCCGATGCCACTCAAGGACTTGTTCACACATTCTTGTTCTGAAGCAATTCCAGCATTGCTTTGGCTGTATGCTTGGGGTCATTGTTCTGTTGGAACGTACATCTTAGCCCCAGTCTAAGTTAGTTTGCACTCTGAAGCAGGTTCTCATCATGGATTTGCTTGTTTTTGTCTCCATTCATTTTCCCCTCTAGCCTTACCTGTCTCCCAGTCCCTGCCTCTGTAAAGCATCCTCACACTGTAGCATGATGCTGCCACCACCAAGCTTCACGGCAGGGATGGTGTTAGACGAGTAACAATATGTGCCTGGTTTTCTTTGCATTCAGGCCAAAGAGTTACATTTTTGTCTCATCAGACCACAGAATCTTTTGCCTTATGCTCTCAGAGTCTTTCACGTGCCTTTTAGCAAACACCAGGCATGCCGTCATGTGCCTTTTTCTCAGGAGTGGCTTCTGTCTGGCCACTCTCCAATAAAGCTCAGATTGATGAAGTGCTGTAGAGACTGTTGTCATTCTGGTTCTCCCATCTCAGCCAAGGAACTATGTAGTTCTGTGGTAATTGGGTCCTACTTGCCCGGTTGCTCAGTTTGGTTGGACGGACAGCTCTAGGCAAAGTCTAGGTAGTTCCATATTTTTTCAATTTCCCAATAATGGAGACCACTGATGTCTTGGAAACTTTCAACACTAGAAACAGTTATTCAGATCACATTGATAGGATAGTCTTGAACGGATCTCGTTCAGTTTATTCTTCATTGATTGCACGTTAGCCAATAGAACGTAGGGTAGAGGTGGTTTATCCACACGCCGGTGTAGTCTCGCCGGCCTTTATTACGGCGCTCTCTCTTAAAGCGCTAACACGGGCCAGTGTGTGAAGTGCTAACACGGGCCAGTGTGTAAAGCCCTAATACAGGCCAGTGTGTAAAGCGCTAACACGGGCCAGTGTGTAAAGCCCTAATACAGGCCAGTGTGTAAAGTGCTAACACGGGCCAGTGTGTAAAGCGCTAACACGGGCCAGTGTGTAAAGTTATAATACAGGCCAGTGTGTAAAGCGCTAACACCGGGCCAGTGTGTAAAGCCTAACACGGGCCAGTGTGTAAAGCTCTAATACAGGCCAGTGTGTAAAGCGCTAACACGGCATGTGTAAAGCGCTAACACGGCCAGTGTGGTAAAGTTATAATACAGGCCAGTGTGTAAAGCGCTAACACGGGCCAGTGTGTAAAGCGCTAACACGGGCCAGTGTGTAAAGCGCTAAAACGGGCCAGTGTGTAAAGCTAACACGGCCAGTGTGTAAAGCCCTAACACGGGCCAGTGTGTAAAGCTCTAATACAGGCCATGTGTAAAGCCTAACACGGGCAGTGTGTAAAGCGCTAACACGGGCCAGTGTGTAAAGTTATAATACAGGCCAGTGTGTAAAGCGCTAACACAGGCCAGTGTGTAAAGCGCTAACACGGGCCAGTGTGTAAAGCGCTACACGGGCCAGTGTGTAAAGCTCTAATACAGGCCAGTGTGTAAGTTCTAATACAGGCCAGTGGTAAAGTTCTAATACAGGCCAGTGTGTAAAGTTGATAATACAGGCCAGTGTGTAAAGCCCTAACATGGGCCAGTGTGTAAAGTTCTAATACAGGCCAGTGTGTAAAGCCCTAACACGGGCCAGTGTGTAAAGTTCTAATACAGGCCAGTGTGTAAAGTTCTAATACAGGCCAGTGTGTAAAGCCCTAACACGGGCCAGTGTGTAAACTCTAATACGGCCAGTGTGTAAAGCGTTAACACGGGCCAGTGTGTAAAGCCTATACAGGCCAGTGTGTAAAGCGCTAACACGGCCAGTGTGAAAAGCGCTAACACGGGCCAGTGTGTAAAGTTATAATACAGGCCAGTGTGTAAAGCGCTAACCAAGGGCCAGTGTGTAAAGCCCTAACACGGGCCAGTGTGTAAAGCTCTAATACAGGCAGTGTGTAAAGCGCTAACACGGGCCAGTGTGTAAAGCACTAACACGGGCCAGTGTGTAAAGCTCTAATACAGGCCTGTGTAAAGTTCTAATACAGGCCAGTGTGTAAAGCCTAATACAGGCCAGTGTGTAAAGTTCAATACAGGCAGTGTGTAAAGCCCTAACACGGGCCAGTGTGTAAAGCTCTAATACAGGCCAGTGTTTAAAGCCCTAACATGGGCAGTGTGTAAAGCGCTAACACGGGCCAGTGTGTAAAGCTCTAATACAGGCCAGTGTGTAAAGTCCTAATACAGGCCAGTGTGTAAAGTTCTAATACAGGCCAGTGTGTAAAGTTCTAATCAGCCAGTGTAAAGCCTAATACAGGCCAGTGTGTAAAGTTCTAATACAGGCCAGTGTGTAAAGCCCTAACACGGGCCAGTGTGTAAAGCTCTAATACAGGCCAGTGTTTAAAGCCCTAACATGGGCCAGTGTGTAAAGCGCTAACACGGGCCAGTGTGTAAAGCTCTACAGGCCAGTGTGTAAACCCTAATACAGGCCAGTGTGTAAAGTTCTAATACAGCCAGTGTGTAAAGTTCTAATACAGGCAGTGTGTAAAGTTCTAATACAGGCCAGTGTGTAAGGCGTTAACACGGGCCAGTGTGTAAAGCCCTAATACAGGCCAGTGTGTAAGCGCTACAGGGCAGTGTGTAAAGCGCTAACACGGCCAGTGTGTAAAGTTATAATACAGGCCAGTGTGTAAAGCGCTAACACGGCCAGGTGTAAAGCCTAACACGGGCCAGTGTGTAAAGCTCTAATACAGGCCAGTGTGTAAAGCGCTAACACGGGCCAGGTGTAAAGCACTACACGGGCCAGTATGTAAAGCTCTAATACAGGCCAGTGTGTAAAGTTCCAATTCAGGCCAGTTTGTAAAGCCTTATACAGGCCAGTGTGTAAAGCTCTAATACAGGCCAGTGTGTAAAGCCTAACATGGGCCAGTGTGTAAAGCGCTACACGGGCAGTGTGTAAAGCTCTAAATACAGGCCAGTGTGTAAAGCCCTAATACAGGCCAGTGTGTAAAGTTCTAATACAGGCCGTGTGTAAAGTTCTAATACAGGCCAGTGTGTAAAGCGCTAACACGGGCAGTGTGTAAAGTTCGAATACAGGCCAGTGTGTAAAGCCCTAACATGGCCAGTGTGTAAAGCGCTAACACGGCCAGTGTGTAAAGTTCTAATACAGGAGTGGTAAATTCTAAACAGGCAGTGTGTAAAGCTCTAATACAGGCCAGTGTGTAAAGCTCTAATACAGGCCTGTGGTAAAGCCCTAACATGGGCCAGTGTGTAAAGCGCTAACACGGGCCAGTGTGTAAAGTTCGAATACAGGCAGTGTGTAAAGCCCTAATACAGGCCAGTGTGTAAAGTTCTAATACAGGCCAGTGTGTAAAGTTCTAATACAGGCAGTGTGTAAAGTTCTAATAAGGCAGTGTGTAAAGTTCTAATACAGGCCAGTGTGTAAACCCTAACATGGGCCAGTGTGTAAAGTTCTAATACAGGCCATGTGTGTAAAGCCCTAACACGGGCCAGTGTGTAAAGTTCTAATACAGGCAGTGTGTAAAGTTTAATACAGGCCAGTGTGTAAAGCCCTAACACGGCCAGTGTGTAAAGCTCAACGGGCTGTGTACGTTAACACGGGCAGTGTGTAAAGCGTTAACACGGGCCAGTGTGTAAGGTGTTAACACGGGCCAGTGTGTAAGGCGTTAACATGGGCCAGTGTGTAAAGCGTTAACACGGGCCAGTGTGTAAGGTGTTAACACGGGCCAGTGTGTAAGGCGTTACATGGGCCAGTGTGTAAGGCGTTAACACGGGCAGTGTGTAAGGTGTTAACACGGACAAGTGTGTAAAGCGTTAACACGGACAAGTGTGTAAAGCCCTAACCACGGGCCAGTGTGTAAAGTGTTAACACGGGCCAGTGTGTAAAGCGCTAACACGGACAAGTGTGTAAAGCGTTAACACGGACAATGTGTAAAGCCCTAACACGGGCCAGTGTGTAAGGTGTTAACACTAGCCAGTGTGTAAAGCGTTAAACAGGACAAGTGTGTAAGGCGTTACACGGGCCAGTGTGTAAGGTGCTAACACGGGCCAGTGTGTAAGGTTTACACGGGCCAGTGTGTAAGGCGTTAAACGGCCAGTGTGTAGCGTTAACACGGGCCAGTGTGTAAAGCGTTAACACGGGCCAGTGTTTAAAGCGTTACACGGGCCAGTGTGTAAAGCGTTAACACGGGCCAGTGTGTAAAGCGTTAACACGGGCCAGTGTGTAAAGGTGCATCCCAAATGGTACTCTATCCCCAACATATAGTACACTACTATAGTACACAATCCTATGAGCCCTCGTCAAAAGTGTGTACTTCACATAGGTCATAAAGTGCCATTTGTGACGCAATCTATATAATGTATTGTACACGACCTGCCCCAGTATAGTTTAGTATGGAGGAAGAACTGTACAGAGAGAGGGGGCAATTGACAGGGTAAAAATATTAAATTGTTTAGCTCCTGTTGTGGATCACAGCAAACAGTGTATCCTACTCGTGTGTGTGGTGTGGTGTGTGTGTGTGTGTGTGGTGTGTGTGTGTTGTGTGTGTGTGTGTGTGTGTGTGTGTGTGTTGTGTGTGTGTGTGTGTGGTGTGTGTGTGTGTGTGTGTGTGTGTTGGTGTGTGGTGTCTTGGGAAATCACATATGGAGCTGCTTTTCAGCGACGGCTAACAACGGTGTAGTTAACATCAATATTCATACACACGGTATCCGGATAGAGAGAGAGAGAGAGAGAGATCAGTATGAGATGATCATATCAAGAAAATTATCTGAATATCAAGACAATAATTTCAGCGGTATTTCAAAATACCCCGGGATAGCATATACGGTATACCACCCAAACGCACGCACGCACGCGCGCGCGCACACACACACACACACACACACACACACACACACACACACACACACACACACACACACACAACACACACACACACACACACACAACACCACAACACCATCAGTTTTACAACACTCGCCACAAACGTGAATACACACACACTGTCATGCTTGCGAGCTTAACACTCATGAAGGAGAAACATACACCTATAGTAATACTAGTCAAGGATGGCCCCCCTGCTGGACTATAGTGTACGTAGAGTACACTTTATAGTAAAGGACGTTCCGATTTTCTAACGAGTGGTGTGAGGAATATGGTAGCACCTCCCTCCAGCCATGCTAAAAGGAATGGATGTGGTAAGGGGAGGCAGTAGAACCTCCCTCCAGCCATGCTAAAAGGAATGGACTGGTGTGAGGAATAGGTAAGAACTCCCTCCAGCCATGCTAAAAGGAATGAACTGGTGTGAGGGGGGCAGTAGAGCCTCCCTCCAGCCATGCTTAAAAGGAGTGGACTGGTGTGAGGGGAGGCAGAATCCCTCCAGCCATGCTAAAAGGAATGGACTGGTGTGAGGGGAGGCAGAAGAACCTCCCTCCAGCCATGCTAAAAGGAGTGGACTGGTGTGAGGGGAGGCAGAAGAACCCCCTCCAGCCATGCTAAAAGGAATGGACTGGTGTGAGGGGAGGCAGAAGAACCTCCCTCCAGCCATGCTAAAAGGAATGGACTGGTGTGAGGGGAGGCAGTAGAGCCTCCCTCCAGCCATGCTAAAAGGAGTGGACTGGTGTGAGGGGAGGCAGTAGAAGCAGGCAGCAAAAAATACATTATATTACATGCATGTACATTGTGATGAAACTCACCGCTGGGCTGGTTGTGAGGGGAGGCAGTAGAAGCAGCAGCAGGGTGACTCTGGGCAGAGAGATGGTTCTGAAGGGTCCTTCTCTGGCCTGGAGAGGACACTACAGAGAACACAGGTAATAGGTTAAGACAAGATAGGGACTGGTTTATAAGAGTGTGGACAGACCAAGCCGAAGTTGCAAAGGTAAAATTTGTCTCAACACTGGTCCTACAAAGACAAGAAAGACAGGTATTTTGTCTACACAGAGAGGTAAGTTTAAATGCCTTTTCTCACCAACTGCGTTGTGATCTTTTCGTCTGAATTCCTAAAAAAAATACAGATTCCCATATTGACGCACTCAACCATTCAAACCAAATCAAATGCGTTTTCCCCAGTCATTCTCACTGGCAATATGTTCTTCTAAGACGTTCGAGAGGATGCAGTAATAGGATAGACTGTTCATCCAATAGGATGATTCATGAAAGGTGCTTGGGTACGTTTCGTTTAGTTGCACCCCATTTAATAAGACAGGAAATGCAAAACTGGTACCTGCTCTTATTTCTCGATCGCACATGCCGACCATCACGATGCTCGCTGCCTACAGTTGTCTTTCTATCTGACTACAGAGATGCAGTCCAGACAGGCTAGGTCTATTTCAGGAACATTTCTGAATGGACATAGAGAATGAGCAAACTCATACACTCACCAACCTAATAGGACCCCATCAATCAACGCCACTTGATGCCAATCTCACCCATAAACATAAGCAAATCATTTCTCCTGTACCAAAACCATATTAAAAACCTTGCCTTAGCTTCAAATCCTTTCTGTAGGATATACAAAAACTGGTCTACATTGTATGATAACGCTAAATAAATGTAGCCTATAGCTATCATGTAAAATGAAGAGGAACGTTTTAAAGGGGAGGTATACTGTAGAGACAGCTGATATATAGGCTATATGAAGATGAAATTAAAAATAGAAAGACATGCATGCAACCTATCCATAGTCTAATAATCAACCTGCCATAGTCTAATGATCAGCCTGTCCATAGTCTAATGATCAGCCTGTCCATAGTCTAATGATCAGCCTGTCCATAGCCTAATGATCAGCCTGTCCATAGTCTAATGATCAGCCTGTCCATAGTCTAATGATCAGCCTGTCCATAGCCTAATGATCAGCCTGTCCATGGCCTAATGATCAGCCTGTCCATAGTCTAATGATCAGCCTGTCCATAGTCTAATGTTCAGCCTGTCCATAGTCTAATGTTCAGCCTGTCCATAGTCTAATGATCAGCCTGTCCATAGTCTAATGATCAGCCTGTCCATAGTCTAATGATCAACCTGTACATAGTCTAATGATCCGCCTGTCCGTAGTCTAATGATCGGCTTGTCCATAGTCTAATGATCAGCCTGTCCATAGTCTAATGATCAACCTGTCCATAGTCTAATGATCAGCCTGTCCATAGTCTAATGATCAGCCTGTCCATAGTCTAATGATCAGCATGTCCATAGTCTAATGATCAACCTGTCCATAGTCTAATGATCAACCTGTCCATGATCTAATGATCAGCTGTTGATCAATGTTAATGAAGCAATGGGTGATTATGTTGACAGTACATTTGAATCAAATCAAATCAAAGTTTATTTGTTACGTGCGCCGAATACAGCAGGTGTAGACCTTACAGTGAATTGCTTACTGTAACCAATATTGCAAAAAATGTATTAGGTGAACAATAGGAAAGTAAAGAAATAAAAACACCAGTAAAAAGACAGTGAAAAATAACAGTAGCGAGGCTGCATACAGACACCGGTTAGTCAGGCTGATTGAGGTAGTATGTACATGTAGATATGATTAAAGTGACTATGATTATATGATGAATAGAGAGTAGCAGCAGCTTAAAAGAGTGGTTGAGGGAGGCACACAATGCAATTAGTCCGGGTAGCCATTTGATTACCTGTTCAGGAGTTTTATGGCTTGGGGGTAAAAACTGTTGAGAAGCCTTTTGGTCCTAGACTTGGCGCTCCGGTACCACTTGCCATGTGGTAGTAGAGAGAACAGTCTATGACTGGGGTGGCTGGAGTCTTTGACAATTTTGAGGGCCTTCCTCTGACACCGCCTGGTGTAGAGGTCCTGGATGGCGGGTGGCTTAGCCCCAGTGATGTACTGGGCCGTACGCACTATCCTCTGTAGGGCCTTGCGGTTGGAGGCCGAGCAATTGCCATACCAGGCAGTGATGCAACTATTCAGGATGCTCTCGATGTTGCAGCTGTAGAACCTTTTGAGGATCTCACGACCCATGCCAAATCATTTAAGTTTCCTGAGGGGGGAATAGGCTTTGTCATGCCCTCTTCACGAATGTCTTGGTGTGTTTGGACCATTCTAGTTTGTTGGTGATGTGGACACCAAGGAACTTGAACCTCTCAACCTGCTCCACTACAGCCCCGTCGATGAGAATGGGGGTGTGCTCTATCCTCCTTTTCCTGTAGTCCTCAATCATCTCCTCAGTCTTGGTTACGTTGAGGGATAGGTTGTTATTTTGGCACCACCCGGCCAGGTCTCTGACCTCCTCGCTATAGGCTGTCCCGTCGATGTCGGTGACAAGTCTAACACTGTTGTGTCGTCTGCAAACTTAATGATGGTGTTGGAGTCGTGCCTGGCCATGCAGTCGTGGGTGAACAAGGAGTACAGGAGGGGACTGAGCACGCACCCCTGGGGGGCTCCAGTGTTGAAGATCAGCGTGGAGGATGTGTTGCTTCCTAGAATTAGAGTGTTTTGTCTAAATCTGTGCAACCACTTATTGATAAGGGTAAACTCTGGCGGATATTTTGAGGTCTCTGTCATTTTGGGTTGCCTATAGCTTAGATGGTCACCTAGATTCACTTTAGCAGGCCTGTAATATATAGCCTAATACAGTGCCTACCAAAATTATTCAGACACCTTCCCATTTTCCACATTTTATTACGTTATATCCTTATTCTAAAATGGATTAAATAAAAAAATGTCCTCATCAATCTACACACAATACCCCATAATGACATCACAATACCCCATAATGACATCACAATACCCCATAATGACATATGGTATGGTAGTGGCCACATAATGACATATGGTATGGTAGTTGCCAGACAGAAGCCACTCCTCAGTAAAAGGCACGTGACTGCCCACTTAGAATTTTTCAAAAGGCACCTAAAGGACTCTCACAACATGAGAAACAAGATTCTCTGGTCTGATGAAACCAAGATTGAACTCCAAGTGTCACGTCTGGAGGAAACCTGGCACCATCGCTACAGTGAAATATGGAGGGGCATTATCATGCTGTGGGAATGTTTTTCAGCAGCAGGGACTAGGAGACTATTCGGGATTGAGAGAAAGAAAGCATAGAACAGAGATATCCTTGATGAAAACCTGCTCCAGAGCACTCAGGACCTCAGACTGGGGCGAAGGTTCACCCTCCAACATAACGACCCTAAGCACACAGCCAAGACAATGCAGGAGTTGCTTCGTGACAAGTCTCTGAATGTCCTTAAGTGGCCCAGCCAGAGCCCGGACTTGAACCCGATCAAACATCTCTGGAGAGAAACACACTGAATACTGTGCAGCAACACTCCTCATCCAACTTGACAGATCTTGAGAGGATCTACAGGGAATAATGGGAGAAACTCCCCAAATACAGGTGTGCCAAGCTTGTAGCGTCATACTCAAGAAGACTCGAGGCTGTAATTGCTGCCAAAGGTGCTTCAATAAAGTACTGAGTAAAGAGTCTGAATACTTACAGTATGTAAATGTGATAAATCTAATTAACAGATTTTGCTTTGTCCTTGTGTGTAGATTGATGAGGTTAAACGAGTAGCATATACAATGAACGTCAATATACACTGAGTGAACAAAACATTAAGAACACCTTCCTAATGTTGAGTTGCACCCCCCCTTTTGCCCTCAGAACAGCGTCAATTCGTCGGGGAATGGATTCTACAAGGGGTAGAAAGCGTTCCACAGGGATGCTGGCCCATGTTGACTCCAATGCTTCCCACAGTTGTGTCAAGTTGGCTGGATGTCCTATGGGAGGTGGACCATTCTTGATACACACGGGAAACTGTTGATCATGAAAAAAACAAGCAGCATTGCAGTTCTTGACACAAACTGGTGCGCCTGGCACCTACTACCACACTCCATTTAAAGGCATCTAAATCTTTTGTCTTGCCCATTCAACCTCTGAAAGGCACACGTACACCATCCATGCCTCAATTGTGTCAAGGCTTAAAACATATTATTTAACCTGGATTCACATAGTCAATCTATGTCATGGGAAGAGCAGGTGTTCTTCATGTTTTGTAAACTCAGTGTAGTTTGAAACTTATTTCAAACCATTTTTAATAGGCCTATGCCTATTCGTGGAGAGAAGCATCGATCGATCCTCTCGCTTGCCAAGTGGCTATAAAATAGGCTACATTGTTTGCAATGAACTGGTGGAAAACTTAAATGGCGAGAGCGATGTGTAGCTGTGATGTGATGTGATCACATTGGCTAAATTGATACATTGCTGCACTGATGCATTGCAAATGTAAAAAAAAACAGGCAGAAAAGAAATGAACTAATTCATTAATTCATACAACAAACCAACACACATGTCAGTGGAAGTGCCTTAGATAACCATTTGGTGGTATAAAATAACAAACATGTCCTGCAAACATTACTTAAAGCCTTGCAGGTATAACGCGCTATGAAGCAGTTATACTGTAATGCATTAGATTAATAACAGTAGCAGTTGGTGTTGTAGTTATTGTCGTTGTCTTACCTTCTACATAGGGAGTGGGTGTTCCAATCTTCCCGCCTATCTCCTCTGCTGACTTCACCACCTCCATCTCCAATACTATCACCACACACCTGCAACACACACACACAGAGAGAGAGAGAGAGAGAGAGAAAGAGAGAGAGAGAGAGAGCGTGAGAGAGAGAGAGCGTGAGAGAGAGAGAGCGTGAGAGAGAGAGCGCGAGAGAGAGAGAGAGAGAGCGTGTGAGAGAGAGTGCGAGAGAGTGTGTGTGTGAGAGAGAGAGAGAGAAAGTGACCCCCTCTCATATCATTACCAAGCCCTGCAATGCTAAGAGCTGAGCAAAGAAAAGAGTCCCCTCATCCAGCTGGTCCTGGGGCTGAGTTCACAAACCTGTTCTACTAACACACTGAAGCCTCAGGACCAGAACATCCAATCAATCAGGATAAACCAAATTACAACACAGTCAAAACAAAACTACATTGCTTATTGGGAAACACAAGCACAAACACAAAGCAAAATGCATTGCTATCTGACCGTAATTTGACAGTACACCGTGGTTAACTATTTGACCATGGTTACTGATCAAAACCTTAGAAAAACCTTGACAAAGTACAGGCTCAGTGAGCAGAGCCGTGCCATTGAGAAGGGTAGACACAGGAAAACCTGGCTATCTGTAGAGGAAAGGCTGTGCAACCACTGCACAACAGCAGAACCTGAGACAGAGCTGCATTTCCTGACAAAATGTGAGAAATATCAAACATTTAGAGAGTGTCATTTCCCCAAATTTGAAAACCTTATTCAAGGTTTCAAAGACCTCTCTAATGAGAGTAGGCTACCAGTCCTGTTAGGGGAGGACGCAGAGAGCTGTGGGTTGGCAGGGTACTACATTGCTGCCTGCCATGAGTTGAGGGACAGTGTCTGACAGACCAATCAACCTGCACATGTCCTCTACTGTATGCTTATTGTTATTGTTCAATGTATGGTTATTTTGACCCTTGGTTATTGTTGTTACTGTTGTCCCGTTGACAATTTTGATTCAATTTTTTTTCATATTGTAAATATCCAAAATAAGCTTTGGCAGTATGTACATTGTTGCGTCATGCCAATAAAGCAAATTGAATTTGAAATTCAGGAGAGAGAGAGAGAGAGAGAGAGAGAGAGAGAGAGAGAGAGAGAGAGAGAGAGAGAGAGAGAATAAACACAGAGATAAAGAGTCCAGGCATACCGTCCATCCTTCAGTATGTTGGTGACATTCTTCTTCAGTAGACAGACACAGTAGGGGAGCAGACAGTTCTCCTCAACCAGACAGTTCAACTGGGGGACCAGCATGAAGGCTACACCACAAACACACACACAGAGTGGGCACAGACAGGTTAGGCTCAAAGGACATCACACATCATGAGCAAGAATGAACCCTTACTAAGTAAAAAAAAATTGCAATGTTAATAAGGAATCATTGTGATTACATTATTACCAATTCCGGTATTACCGTTAATAACATAATACTACTTACAGGACATGGTGTGCAGGCCATCACTCATCACGAGGTAGAACCGGGGTGGACCAGAACCCCTTATGATACGACGGACGTTCTGAGGAACAACAAGAGAGAAGGACAACCTGGTCTCAGAGCATTTAGTATTATTATGTATGTAAATCTGAAACACTGCATTAAGAATGATATGTTACGTTTCTTATGGTATTAATTTGTGGATGTCCATCATCCATCTCAAATGATACGTTACGAATTGCAATTCGTACAATATGTACTGAATTATAATTCATACATTATGATAAGAATTTGCAAAACATGCACTATATTATGAAATTGCTAAACTTTTGCTTTGGCAAACGTTAGCTAGATGCCTAGGTTGCTAACGCTAATGTTAGATAGCTTGCTAATGTTAGCTAGGCTCGGGATTATGTGTTACAGTTAAGGTTAAGGTTAGGAGTTAGGTTAAAGGGTTAAGGTTAGGTGAAGGGTTAGCTAACATGTTTAATGTTAAGTAGGGTTAGCTAACATTCTAAGTAGTTGCAAAGTAGCTAAATAGTAGGAAATAGTTACAACGTTGCAAATGCTAAAATGCTAAAATGCTAAAGTTGTCCATGATGAGATTCGTGTTTTTGCCTTATGTAACCTTCTATCCTAAGATACCATACCAAACGTAAGATATCATATTAATTCGAGTGTCCTGGATTTACATTTACTATGTTACGTCTAGTCTATGAGACCAGGCTGAGAAGGAACATGGAGAACATTAGAGCTTAAAAGCCCTAAAAAGGCACAGCTCCTAAAACTACAAAGAGGTACTTTGCTTTATGGTTTTTGTGTGTTTTCTGTTGAATGTCTGCTCAGCCCACATTGCACACGTTCTATATACAGTATGTAATGTATATAATAACTATGTATTCACCCGATGACTCTGCCATTCCATGGAATCCCCACAGCCTTCATATGACATGTCTGCTAAAATGTGTTTTCTGGTTCTTCAATGATAGACGGAACAGACAGTATTAACTTTGATTCTATACAAGTAAAGACCAACAAAATCAAACGTATTACATGGAATGCACACTGGCTTCATGATGGCAACAAACAAAAAAAGCATAAGGTTCTTAAACATTTAAAGAGATTTTCAACAAATGTGGTTTTCCTGCAAGTGTTACATTTTAAAAAAGGAGACGTAATATTTAAAGAGAAAATCGGTTGAAGAGGCCTATGCTGCCACCTACTGTAGTAACAGCAGAGGAGTAGACATGAATATGAATAGCCCCTTTTCCCTTATATCCCAGCACACGGACCAAGATACTTTTCAAATCTCACAGAGGGTGTCAATAACTGTTGTAATTACCCGGCCACTAATTCAGCCACCCAAACAAAACCCATCCCAGCCCTCTGAGGTAAAGTGAAAAAGGTTATAAAACACAGTAGGCCTATGTAACTAAAACCTATTAAAACCTTCGTTAACCAGAAACCGTGGATTGATGGCAGCATTCGCGCAAAACTGAAAGCACGTACCACCGCATTTAATCATTGCAAGGTGACTGGAAACATGACCAAATACAAACAGTGTAATTATTCCCTCTGTAAGGCAATCAAACAAGCAAAGCGTCAGTATAGAGACAAGTGAAGTCGCAAATCAACGGCTCAAACACAAGACGTATGTGTCAGGGTTTACAGACAATCACGGATTACAAAAAGAAAACCAGATCGCGGACATCGACATCTTCCCCCCCAGACAAATTAAACAACTTCTTTGCTCGCTTTGAGGACAATACAGTGCCACCGACACGGCCCGCTGCCAAAGACTGTGGGCTCTCCTTCTCTGTGGCTGACGTGAGTAAAACACTTAAAGATGTTAACCCTCGCAAGGCTGCCGGCCCATACGGCATCAGCCGCGTCCTCTGATCATGCGCAGACCAGCTGGCTGGTGTGTTTACGGACATATTCAATCAATCCCTATCCCAGTCTGCTGTCCCCATATGCTTCAAGATGGCCACCAATGTTCATGTTCCCAAGAAAGCTAAGGTAACTGAACTAAATGACTCACTTCTGTCATCATGATGTGCTTTGAGAGACTAGTTAAGGATCATATCACCTCCACTCTACCGGTTACGCTAGACCCACTCCAATTTGCTTACCGCCCCATTAGGTCCACAGACGATGCAATCACAATCACACTGCACACTTCCCTTTCCCATCTGGACAAGAGGAATACCTATATCAGAATGCTGTTCATCGACTACAGCTCAGCATTCAACACCATAGTCCCCTCCAAACTCATCATTATGCTTGAGACCCTGGGTCTCGACCCCGCCCTGTGCAACTGGGTCCTGGACTTCCTGATGGGCTGCCCCCAGGTGGTGAGGGTAGGTAACAACATCTCCACCCCGCTGATCCTCAACACTGTGGCCCCACAACAGTGCATTCTCAGCCCTCTCCTGTACTCCCTGTTCACCCACGACTGCGTGGCCATGCACGCCACCAACTCAATCATCAAGTTTGCAGACGACACTACAGTGGTAGGCTTGATTACCAACAATGACCAACAATGACCAGACAGCCTACAGGGAGGAGGAGAGGGCCCTTGGAATGTGGTGTCAGATAAATAACCTCTCTCTCAATGTCAGCAAAACAAAAGAGATGATCGTGGACTTCAGGAAACAGCAAAGGGAGCACCCCCTATCTATATTGATGGGACAGCAGTGGAAAAGGTGGAACGTTTGAAGTTCCTCTGTGTACATGTCACCGAAACTGAAATGGTCCACGCACACAGAAAGTGTGGTGAAGAAGGCGCAACAGCGCCTCTTCAACCTCAGGAGACTGACAAAATGTGACTTTTCACTGAAAACCATCACTAACTTTTACAGGTGCACAATAGAGAGCATCTTGTTTGGCTGTATCACCGCCTAGTATGGCAACTGCATCGCCCACAACCACAGGGCTCTCCAGAAGGTGGTGCGGTCTGCACAACGCATCACCAGGGGCAAACTCCTTGCCTTCCAGGACACCTACAACACCCGATGTCACAGGAAGGCAAAAAAGATCATCAAGGACAAAAACCACCCGAGCCACTACCTGTTCACCTTGCTTCCATCCAGAAGGCAAGATCAGTACAGGTGCATCAAAGCTGGGACAGAGAGATAGAAGCTGTTTTTCAATCTCAAGGCCATCAGATTGTTAAACAGCCACCACCAGCACAGAGAGGCGGCTGCCTACCTACAGACTTGATATCATTGGCCACTTGTAAGTAAAGGGAAAACTAGTCACTTAATAATGCCACCTTAAAGAATGTTTACATATCTCGCAATACTCATCTCATATGTATAATCGTATACTGTATCCTTCACTATCTTTCTTTACTCTCTATTGCATCTTAGCCGCTCTGTCACTGCTCATCCATATATTTTTATACTTATATATTCTCATCCCATTCCTTTACTAGATTTTGTGTATGGTTTTGAGTGTGAATTTATTAGATATTAGTTTTGTTATGGAATGTGTTAGATATTACCTGTTAGATACGGATCTAAAGCATAAGCATTCGCTACACTCACAATAACATCTGCTAACCATGTGTATGTGACCAATACACTTATTATTTATTGATTAGTGACCTGATGGTCGTTAGCGAGTTGGGTACTACCATGTCCAGATAATAAGAGGAGATTACCATGACTCAACGGCCACTTGGAATTTGACTGCGAGTCATGACTCAGACTGTGGCGGTAATACGATTATATACAGTGGGGAGAACAAGTATTTGATACACTGCCGATTTTGCAGGTTTTCTACTTATAAAGCATGTAGAGGTCTGTCTTTTTTATCATAGGTACACTTCAACTGTGAGAGACGGAATCTAAAACAAAAATCCAGAAAATCACATTGTATGATTTTTAAGTAATTAATTTGCATTTTATTGCATGACATAATTATTTGATCACCTATCCAACCAGTAAGAATTCCGGCTCTCACAGACCTGTTCGTTTTTTCTTTAAGAAGCCCTCCTGTTCTCCACTCATTACCTGTATTAACTGTACCTGTTTGAACTCGTTACCTGTATAAAAGACACCTGTCCACACACCAACAAACAGACTCCAACCTCTCCACAATGGCAAGACCAGAGAGCTGTGTAAGGACATCAGGGATAAAATTGTAGACTGCAAAGGCTGGGATGGGCTACAGGACAATAGGCAATCAGCTTGGTGAAAGCAACAACTGTTGGCGCAATATTAGAAATGGAAGAGTTCAAGATGACGGTCAATCACCCCTGCGTCTGGGGCTCCATGCAAGATTCACCTCGTGGGACATTCAATGATCATGAGGAAGTGAGGGATCAGCCAGAACTACACGGCAGACCTGGTCAATGACCTGAAAGAGCTGGGACCACAGTCTCAAAAGAAACCATTAGTAACACACTACGCCGTCATGGATTAAAATCCTGCAGCACGCAATGTCCCCTGCTCAAGCAGCGCATGTCCAGGCCCGTCTGAATGCCTGACCATCTGGCATGATCCAAGGAGGAATGGAAAAAGCCACGCTGCATGAGCACAAAATAAGAGCTTTTTGGTCTATAACTCCTGATCACCAGAGAATGAGTAACCCCAAGAACACCATCCAACCGTGAAGCTGGCGGTGAAACTCATTCTTGGGTGATGCTTTTCTGCAAAGGGGAAGGACGACTGCACCGTATTGGGAGAGATGGATGGCATGTACGGCGAGATCTTGGCCAACAACCTCCTTCCTCCAGTAAAGCATTGAGATGGGTCGTGGCTGGGTCTCCAGCATGACAACGACCCGAAACACACAGCCAGGGCAACTAAGGAGTGGCTCCGTAAGAAGCATCTCAAGGTCCTGGAGTGGCCTAGCCAGTCTCCAGACCTGAACCAATAGAAAATCTTTGGAGGGACTGAAAGTCCGATTGCCCAGCGAAGCCGAGAAACCTGAAGGACCTGGAGAAAGTCTGTATGGAGGAGTGGGCCAAAATCCCTGCTGCAGTGTGTGCAAACCTGGTCAAGAACTACAGGAAACGTTAATCTCTGTAATGCAAACAAAGGTTTCTGTACCAAATATTAAGTTCTGCTTTCTGATGTATCAAATACTTATGTCATGCATAAAATGCAAATTATTACTTAAAAATCATACAATGTGATTTTCTGGATTTTTTTTAGATTCCGTCTCTCACAGTTGAAGTGTACCTATGGTAAAAATTACAGACCTCGACATGCTTTGTAAGTAGGAAACCTGCAAAATCGGCAGTGTATCAAATACTTGTTCTCCCACTGTAACTGTGTATGTGATGTGTCAAGGAATGGGAAGATGACAAAGCAGCGGAGATGCGCATGAGGTTTCTAAAAAGAGGCTATTCGTCACAATGTGTGGATGAAGCTCATAACTTGGCATTGAAAAAAACCGAGATGAACTGCTACAAAAAGACCCGCTAAAGCTACAGAACATTCCGTAATGTTCACAACTACATATACTTTGAATTCGCGAAAAGTGGGAGAGTGGTCAAGAAACACTGGCATATTTTATCATCGGACCCAGCTTTGCCGGCTGAATTTAAATATCCACCACGTATTGTGTATAGAGAGGTCGCAATTTACCGCGATAAATTGGTTCATGCAACTGCCAGCCACTTAAGAAAATTAGCCAAGCACTTTTACGCCCTCTACCAAATGGTAGCTATAAATGCAGAGGATGCGCACAGTGCAACAATATGATGAAGTGTCAATATTTCTGTCACCCACACACGAAAAAGGTTCAAATAATATGACATTATTACGTGTTCCACCACCCATGTTATTTACATTATTAAATGTCCATGTGGGCTCTGTTATGTCGGTAAAACCACCCGCTCTCTCAAACAGAGAATTAGTGAACATAAAAGTTCAATCAGGAGAAACGACAGGGATTATCCAGTCGCTGTACATTATATGACATGAAGCATGACATTTCACCTTTAGATTTTGTGGCATAGAGAAAGTTAAGATATCAGACAGGGGAGGTGATATTAATAATACTTCTGAGTAAAAGAAGAATGTTTTGGATTTTCACCCTCCAGACATTGTTTCCAAAAGGACTTAATGATGAAATGCCTTTGTATGTTATGCTGTGAATTGGAACATGAAATGTGTGTCTCTTGTAGATTATTCTGACGTTTTTTCATATGATGTACCCATGACTAATGAACTTGCTATGTCCTCATTGAGATTATACAAAGTGTTCAATACGCCTTATTTATACACTTTTGTAATATTTATGAAATGCAATTGTTATATTTGGTAGCACTTATTTATTTTCCTTTGCCTCCAACCCCCTTCGATGTGTAGAACGGATGTGGTGGAGCCAGGTCTACATAGGGTGCAACTTTCAAAAAATCCCAAAAGCTCTGACGAAGGCCGTGTGGCCGATACTTAAGCTTATTAAATATCGGTGATACTATCAAGAGCAGTGTGCGGTTTCCTTTCCTTCAAGATGAAAAAAGTTGGAAAGTTATTGTGAGAGAAAAGGGGAACAGAATGTCCAGAGTTGAGTAAGTGGAGTCATAACCGCTTGAAGTTTCACTGACTACAGAACGCTCTGACAACAATGTGATCAGTTTAGAGAAACAGATGTTCTATAATTGGGCACATTTGGCAGTCTTGATACAGCATTTTGAACAGAAATGCAATGGTTCATTGGATCAGTCTAAAACGTTGCACATACAATGCTGGCATCTAGTGGCTAAAATCTAAATTGCACCTGGGCTGGAATAATATATAATGGCCTTTCTCTTGCATTTTCAAAGATGATGGTACAAAAAAATACAAAAGAACGGTTGGTTTTTTCTTTGTATTATCTTTTACCAGATCTATTGTGTTATATTCTCCTATATTCCTTTCATATTTCCAAAAACTTCAAAGTGTTTCCTTTCAAATGGTACCAATAATATGCATTTCCTTGCTTCAGTGCCTGAGCTACAGGCAGTTAGATTTGGGTATGTCGTTTTAGGCGAAAATTGAAATAAAAGGGCGGATCCTTAAGGTGTATTTCTTCATGACATATACATGCCTGTTTGATCATGTACAAAGTGTGTTTGCAGCTGAAGCAACCCAGCTGAAGTGGGTTGAATAAACTTGGTTTGAGCTTTATATAGTCGTCTGTTTGAGTTTATACTCTCTCTGTCAGAACCTAACAATGTCTTGTAGAGACGCAACAAATAGAACACTTACCAGCACCTGAAGCAGAGGATTGTGCACGTCAGCGCCTTTGGTCAGGGCCTGAATGAGACAATTATTATTTCATTAAATGTTCATGACAATATCTTTATTCAATAGAGAATTGCATCAGAAAAGGCATAGTCCAACCACCCATATCTTTACCATATATAGTTACATACGATTTACACAGAGAATTTAGCATGATTAGATTGAATAGAATGTCATTAAGACCATAGGCAAAAAGTGGCTGCTGCTCAATAGAACTCTGTCACTGCTCCTTGGGCAAAACAGTGCTAACTTTGAACGTCAACTGACAAGCTAGCTACCGGCTGCAGGTTTGTGTCTGATAACATGGGCTTTTTCTCATTTAAATCCGCCGGAATACAAAACAAAATGGAGCCTATAAACAGTACCAGTCAAAAGTTAGGCCACACCTACTCATTCAAGGGTTTTCTTTGTTTTTACTATTGTCTACATTGTAGAATAATAGCGAAGACATCAAAACTATGAAAAAATAGTAGTAACCAAAAACAAATCAAAATATGTTTTATATTTGAGATTCTTCAAAGTACCCACCCTTTGCCTGGATGACTGCTTTGCACTCTTGGCATTCTCTAAACTAGATTCACCTGAAATGCTTTTCCAAAGTCTTGAAAAAGTTCCCACATATGGTGAGTGCTTGTTGGCTGCTTTTCCTTCACACCCTGGTCCAACTCATCCCAAACCATCTAAATTGGTTTGAGGTCGGGTGATTGTGGAGGCCAGGTCATCTGATGCAGCACTCCATCACTCTCCTTCTAGGTAAAATAGCCCTTAACCAGCCTGGAGGTGTGTTGGGTCATTGTCCTGTTGAAAAACAAATGATAGTCCCTCTGTGTTGTACTCACTTCGCCTCCATGGCCTTTTATATTTTTATTTATTTATACATATATTTGTTTGCCTTCACCTCCCTTATCTCACCTCACTTGCTCACATTGTATATAGACTTATTTTTTTTCACTGTATTATTGACTATATGTTTGTTTTACTCCATGTGTAACTATGTGTTGTTGTATGTGTCGAACTGCTTTGCTTTATCTTGGCCAGGTCGCAATTGTAAATGAGAACGTGTTCTCAATTTGCCTACCTGGTTAAATAAAGGTTAAATAAATAAAAAATAAAAAAATATGCCCAAACCAGATGGAATGGCGTATTGCTGCAGAATGCTGTGGTAGCCATGCTGGTTAAGTGTGCCTTGAATTCTAAATAAATCACTGAGTGTCACCAGCAAAGCTCCACCACATCATCACACCTCCTCCTCCATGCTTCACGATGGGAACCACACACGTGGAGATCATCTGTTCACCTACTCTGCGTCTCACAAAGACACAGCGGATGGAACCAAAAATCTCAAATTTGCACTCATCAGACCAGATGACAGATTTCTACCAGTCTAATGTCCATTGCTCGTGTTTCTTGGTTCAAGCAAGTCTCTTCTTATTATTGGTGTCCTTTAATAGTGGTTTCTTTGCAGCAATTCGACCATGAAGGCCTGATTCACGCAGTCTCCTCTGAACAGTTGATGTTGAGATGTGTCTGTTACTTGAACTCTATGAAGCATTTATTTGGGCTGCAATCTGAGGTGCAGTTAACTCTAATGAACGTATCCTCTGCAGCAGAGGTAAATCTGGGTCTTCCTTTCCTGTGGTGGTCCTCATGAGAGCCAGATGCATCATAGTGCTTGAGGGTTTTTCCTACTGCACATGAAGAAACTTTCAAAGTTTTAGAAATTTTCCGGATTGACTGACCTTCAGGTCTTAAAGTAACGATGGACTGTCATTTCTCTTTGCTTATTTGGGCTGTTCTTGTCATAATATGGACTTGATCTTTTACCACATAGGCTATCTTCTGAATATCAACCCTACCTTGTCACAATTGATTGGCTAAACGCATTAGGAAGGACAGAAATTCAAAAAATTATCTTTCAATAAGGCACACCTGTTAATTGAAATGCATTCCAGGTGACAACCTCATGAAGCTTGTTGAGAAAATGCCAAGAGTGTGCAAAGCTGTCATCAAGGCAAAGGGTGGCTACTTCGAAGAATCTCAAATATAACACTTTTTTTGGTTACTACATGATTCCATGTGTTATTTCATAGTGTTGATGTTTTCACTATTATTCTACAATGTAGGAAATAGTAAAAAATAAAGAAAAACCCTTGAATGAGTAGATGTGTCCAAACGTTTGACTGGTACTGTATATATATGTATTTTAACTAACTAAGCTAACAGACTGATTTTCAATATCTACCCTCCCCCCCAAAAATATTTTCCACTTTTCATTGTGAATATCAATGTCAATATTATCAATATATCAATATCTATATATAATATATAGTCTTCGCCTTTAAATGACCATAGAAACTGCCCCCTCAACATGGATTGATTGCAGAATAGAAAGCCACAGATCTGAAGATGAAAATGATTAGGGTACCAAGAAGATTTTGATTGGTCCGAAGCGCGGAAACGCCTGGTAATGTTACCACCTCCCAAAGCAGAAGTATGAAAGAGATACACCCTACAAGCAATGGTCACAACAAACGTTCTTATTTAACCAACACAGTTAATAAAGATGTACTATGCAGATATCACTCCGCCATTTTCTGGTTGATAAAATGCAAATAGTTCAATTCATTTCAGTTTATGTGACTGTGGTGTATTGAGAAATATATTACGTGTTAATGAGTTTAGATTTATAATGGTTGCAAATAGCCAATGGGATTTGAGTGCAGGGGTTGAATTATTTGAATTAACAAATGACAGTGAGGTTTCCGTTCTTGAATTGAAGTGATTGGATGACGAGATGCAGGGGCGGTAAAAGTTCAGTGACGTATTGGGGAGTTGGGCTGAAGACACTGTAGATAGTAGTCGACTATGAGGAGACCATTTTAAAAAATCTGTTCCGTTTATTATAAGTACGCTGCGGAGTCTTCAGTAAAAGCAACCGGCATCTTAGGATGCAACAGTGACAAAACAAGCAAGTATGGTGCAGATAATCATTGTACCATCTAAATCTTTGTGAAATATATTTTCAGTTGTTTGAAGCACAAAACCGAGAGTAAAAAATGCAAAAATGACACGTTATAACGGGAAGTATAGAAATAGCGCATATCGAACATATTTACAGCTTCTTAGACTTTATTTAAATGCAAATGACTGATCTATAACACACATTTCTATGTGAATTTGGTGCCCAAAAAAATTGCTTTAAGAACAAGCATATTAAGGTTGTAATATTGTAGAGAACAATCGAATGATTCATTGTATGTCATTCAAATAATGGCATAGGCTAAAGAAAACCAGGTTTAGGCATTCATTTAATAACACTAGCTTGAATGTACCCGTATTTCACTACATTCTAGAGCAGTGAGCCCTATACCATGTATGAATACCCATTATAAACTAGGTGGTTTGAGCCCTGAATTCTGATTGTCTGACCGCTGTGGTATATCAGACCGTATACCACGGGTATGAGGAAACATTTAACATTGGTAACCTATTTATAATAGCAAAATGGTGCCTCGGTGGTTTGTGGTAGATGGCCAATATACCACGGCTAAGGGCTGTATCCAGGCACTCCGCTGTGCGTGGTGCATAAGAACAGCCCTTAGCCGTGGAATATTGGCCATCTACCACACTTCCTCGTGTCTTATTGCTTAAATATCCCACTGTGTAGCACTGCAGATTGCAACAACAAAAAAGCTATTACACTAAGTTAGCCTTTCAACTACAAACAACACAGTGAGTGATAAGTATTATTTCTATGTTGTAACTTGCCTCAATTGCACCGTCTGTGAGATTTAATGTCATTTTTCAGTGGAAGTCGTGTCCCGATTTAAAAGCACCTTTATATGGCTCCTTTTTGCCTCACGCGGTGCCGCGTGGCCTTTCCCTTGCAGAACCTGCGACAGAAAGAGGGCTTTCAATTGCGATGATGACTTCACATATATTAGTCGGCCGTGTGTGTGTTCACACACCGCCCATGTGTGTGTTCTTCATAACGACCACTCATATCTCCCTCTCTCTCTTCCTCCTTCGCTCACTCTGTCTGTCTGTTTCTCTCCCCTCGCTCTCTTCCTCCTTCGCTCACTCTGTCTGTCTGTTTCTCTCCCCTCTCTCTCCCCTGTAGGGTGTTTGTCATGCCTCCCTGACATCAGAACAGCTCTCTCTGTGCCATGTCAAGCTAGTGTGCAGGCCATCACTCGTCACGAGGTGGAACCGGGGATGACCAGAACCCCCCTTCATACGACGGATATTCTGAGGAACAACAAGAGAGAAGGACAACCTGGTCTCAGAGCATTTTGTATTATTCTGTAATTATGTATGTAAATCTGAGACGCTACATTAAGTATGATATGTTACTTTTCTTACGGTATTCATTTGTGCATGTACATCATCCATTTGAAATGATATGTTTCAGAATTGCAATTGGTACAATATGTTATGAATTATAATTCGTACATTATGATACGAATTTGTAAAACTTACAATATGTTATGACTTTCCTAAACTTTAGTTTTGGCTAACGTTACCTAGATGGCTAGGTGGCTAATGCTAGCTAGGCTAGGGATTATGTGTTACAGTTCAAGTTAGGGTTAAGGTTAGGGGAAGGGTTAAGGTTGGTTTAAAGGGTTAAGGTTAGGGGAATGGTTAGCTAAAATGTTTAAGGTTAAGGTTAGCTAACATTCTAAATAATTGCAAAGTAGCTAAAGAGAAGGACATAGTTGCACACAACCTTTGTGTTGCTAGATGTTCGCCCACCCAGCCATTCAGACAGGCCAACCACCCTCCTTTCATTTTTTCCTTAAGTAACCTTCTATCGTATGTAACCATGCTAAATGTAACATATCATATTAATTTGAGTGTCCCGGATTTACATGTACTATGTTACGTCTAGTCTATGAGACCAGACTGAGAAGGAACACGGAGAACATTAGAACAAGAGTTCTGCTACCACAGATTCTAGATTCCGCCTGGCCCAAGTCATCACAGACACACCATGGAGCTGTGTGTGTGTGTGTGCGTGTATGTGTCACAGTGAGAGAGAGGTTGTAGGAGGAGCTGCAGTAAAGGAAGGTTGAGATGTGTCTGTTACTTGGACTGCAATCTGAGGTGCAGTTAACTCGGATGAACTTATCCTCTGCAGCACAATTGGCCCAGCGTCGTCCGGGTTTGGCTGGTGTAGTCCGTCATTGTAAATAAGAATTTGATCTTAACTTGCCTAGTTAAATAAAGGTTAAATAACAGACAGAATTTCAATATCAACCCTCACAAAATAAATCTGTTCCAGTTTTCATTGTGAATATCTGAGTCTTCCCCTTTAAATTACCATAGAAACGGCTCCTTTCAACATTGATTGACTGCGGAATAGAAGGCCAAAGATCTGAAGATGAAAATGATGAGGGTATCAAGTAGATTTTGATTGGTCGAAGCGCAAAAACGCCTGCGAATGTTACAACCTCCCAACGCAGAAATATGAAACAGTGTAAACTTTGGGTCCCAACGGTTGATAAGCAGCATCTTCTGACGCTTTCCATTTACCGTCACTCGGTCCCAATCTTCTGGGAGATACAGTATGTCAAGTGTTTACTAGCTGTCAGAAACTGTGGGAAGTGAAGTTCTAGAACAGCAGATAGAAAGTGGTGAGCTGGAGGATACCAGCCAGGTTAAAGAATGTTCAACTGATAAACTTGACTTAGACCCTGGTCCTGTTACTCTTGTTGTAGTTACAGCACCTGGTCCCAAAGATGGACCCCATCACTCCGTCACGCCCTGACCTTAGATATTATTTTGGTTAGGTCAGGGTGTGACTAGGGTGTGTACGCTAGTTTTTGTATGTCTAGGGTTTTTGTATGTCTAGGGGTTTTTGTATGTCTATGTTGGCCTGATATGGTTCCCAATCAGAGACAGCTGTTTATCGTTGCACCCCCCTATCCACATCGACGGGACAGTAGTGGAGAAGGTGGGAAGTTTTAAGTTCCTCTGCGTACACATCACAGGCAAGCTGAATTGGTCCACCCACACAGACAGCGTTGTGAAGAAGGCGCAGCACCGCCTCTTCAACCTCAGGAGGCTTTGGCTTGTCCCCTAAAAACCCTCACAAACTTCTACAGATGCACAAACGAGAGCATCCGGCAACTGTACCACCCTCAACTGAATGGCTCTCCAGAGGTTAGTGCACAACGCATCACCAGGGGAAACCTACCTGCCTTCCAGGACACCTATAGCACCCGATGTCAAAAAGGCCAAAAAGATAATCAAGGACAACAACCACCCGAGCCGCTGCCTGTTCACCCCACTATTATCCAGAAGTCGAGGTCAGTACAGGTGCATCAAAGCTGGGACCGAGAGACTGGAAAACAGCTTCTATCTCAAGGCCATCAGACTGTTAAACAGCCACCAGTAACATAGAGAGGCTGCTGCCAACATACAGACTCAAATCGCTACCCACTTTAATAAATGGATTGAATAATGGTATCGCTAGTCACTTTAAATAATGCCACTTTAATAATGTTTACACATCCTACATTACTCATCTCATATGTATATACTGTATTTTATACCATCTATTGCATCTTGCCTATGCCGCACGGCCATCGCGCATCCATATATTTATATGTACATATTCTTATTCCATCCCCTTACATTGTGTGTATAAGGTAGTCATTGTGAATTTGTTAGATTACTTGTTAGATATTACTGCACTGTCGGAACTAAAAACACAAGCATTTGTCTACACTCGCATTAACATCTGCTATCCATGTGTATGTGACAAATACAATTTGATTTGATGTATCTGCTATTTGTATTTACAGCTAAGTCCCCTCATGTTACACAATACATGTATGTTTTGTTCGATAATGTGCATATTTCTATAAAAAAATCTCAGTTTACATTGCCGCCATGTTAAGAGGTGATGACGACTCCACTACCTTTGTCAACTTTCTCCTGCCATGAACTGAAGCCACGTCTCATGTGCCATGACATTGAGTGTTTCCCCTCCAAGCACTGTGAGGACCCCTATACATTTTCTCTCATTCCTGTATGTAGTCAATCACAAACATAATCACATTATTACACATCAATGATTTTACTCCTTGCTTGGACTAACTCATTCTTAGCTCTTTTGTCTAACTGTGTAGTGTGTTATTGTTTTTTGTCTTCCCAGTCAAATCCTGTCCTGCACTGGTCAAGCCTCTGAACACCTCAACTCATGCCTCATACCCTCATTCAATCACTGCTGTGATCCCATTCCCATGTAAGTAGCCCTCTCATTCCCATTCCCCAAAATATTGTACTATAAATGTTTTAAATGCTTTAGGTTAAAATAATGAGTCTTTGACGATTATTGAAACTCACTTTGTCGTCTCTGTGCTTTACGTGACTATACCATGGGTCTCCCATCCTCCTCAATTTTTCAAGTCACCAGCATCCACTGGTCAGAAATGGGGGAGAGATTAGTGGCGTTGGAAGCGTATCCAACCTAACCACACTCTGAGTCACATGTTTCTTAATCACACTCTGCAGGAGATGTGATGCTATTATTACAGAGAACTTCCCTTCCTGTGATCTGTGGTTATTCTTTCAAGCATTGTGACTTCTTGACAAACCTGAAATGACAACTCACCATGATCTGGGTATGTGTTACGTTCAATTCAACTTCATAGTTATCTCTATATTGGGCACAGTTAGCTGTACTCCCTCTTCTACGAGCTATCCCTTATAACAATATACATGGAGGCAGGGGTGGACTGAAACAATAATTCAGGCCGGGAATTTGAGTCCATCCCAGGCCACCCTGTTCACGCAAACCACCAGACCACTAATATTGTAGGCTAACCCTATTTGTTGATGTAACGGGTACCAAACTAGTTAAACATTTGGACACTATGTTTATCTGGGAAGAAAGTCATCCACATTACAAAATACAAACATTTGGGACTGACCAACAAGTAGCCTATCTGAACACTGAGTTTAAGGTATGCTATGGCTATGGGTGCACCCTCAAAAACTCACTAGGAATACACCAATCATAGCACATACAAATGTACAAGGCTAGACACACAATACAATTAGCCTACACTTTTTAAAAAGAGAAGGAAGAGTCATAGCATAGCTACTTCAGAGGAACCAGTAAGTAATTACCACTAGTAACAATATAAGCTCTAAAAACTAGCCATGATTGTCGGCCGTGTTTATATGCAGCTTCGTGTCTGTGTGCTCTGTAGCTAAGCCCACATTTACCAATAACTTTAACTACATCAATCACACGTTCCATGACCTGCCTCCTCTTTCTGACCTGGTCTCTTTCTGACCTGGTCTCTTTCTGACCTGGTCTCTTTCTGACCTGGTCTCTTTCTGACCTGGTCTCTTTCTGACCTGGTCATCTCTCTGAACCTGCGTCTCTTTTCTGACCTGGTCCTTTCTGACCTGGTCTCTTTCTGACCTGCCTCCTCTTTCTGACCTGGTCTTCTTTCTGACCTGCCTCCTCTTTCTGACCCTACCCCTCTTTCTGACCTGGTCTCTTTCTGACCTGGTCTCTTTCTGACCTGGTCTCTTTCTGACCTGGTCTCTTTCTGACCTGCCTCCTCTTTCTGACCTGGTCTCGTTGAACTGACATTTGGTTATCACTCAGAAGGGTACGGATGTCTGCTTTCCTGGCTTCTGCACTTTCTCTATGGGTCTTGCTTCTTTCATGTTCCTGTACTTTCTGACGGGCATGTTTCCAGGCCTCCTTGGACAAATGCACTATCACTGGCTGAAGGTTTTGCGAATGCAAGACATACTGAGCAGAGCAAGGAGGGAGTTACTTCATTGTAGGTCAGCCATTTTCTGTTTGTGCCATCTTTGGAGTGGAATACATTGGGAATGACTCTTTGAGGGTTTTGTTTTGGGTGGTACTGAAAAAAGAAGTCAAAATCCTTGGACTGAGGACAGACAAAATAATCAAATAGATTTTCAGTGCTTTCGCTGTCCCTTTCTATTTTCTCTGTACTGGGCTCTGAACCTCTCTCTCTCTGCACATCTGGTTGCTCTGCAGAATGAGATTAACATTGTAAATAACCTAAATTTAAACGTGTATTACTTGTGCAAGTCATCGATTGTATGCCCCCCGATTACAGTCCTACTGGTAATCTCATAAATAAAGCACATATGAATGTAAAATCATAGCCTGCATGTTTAGGTTTGTGCTCTTCAGTTGTACCTGAAGGTTCCTGCTCTGAGTCTGACTCTGAACTGACCACCATCTCCAGTATTGCAGGAGCACCTGAAGGTTCCTGCTCTGAGTCTGACTCTGAACTGACCACCACCTCCAGTTCTGCAGGAGTACCTGAAGCTCTAGCGCTGCTGCTGCTTCCTTCTCCACCTTTACAAAGAAAAGACTCTGTTATCATACTATCAGTAGTGTATCAGTAGGCTACATTAATACAGCTTTACAAAGAAAGCACTCTGTTATCATACTATCAGTAGTGTATCAGTAGGCTACATTAAAACAGCTCTGGAAAAAATTAAGAGTGGTCTCTTAATTTGGAGTGGCCTTTTAATTTTTCCCAGAGCTGTATAATATAGTAGTAACTTGTAATGCTGGTACTAATGGCGCTACTGATCTTTGTCATTGCTTGTGCTGTGTCATACAGGTTCATGGATGTATTATGGTTACGTTACTGTAGCCTGTTTCATTGTACAGTGTATGTGCACTTTCCCAAGCTTATGTGTCATGAGTCATGACCGAATGCTGGCAAGTCCATAGTCTAGGTTTACTATTTTTTACTAGTTGAAACATATTGCCTTCGATGTCATATTAAGATCGCTATGTTGCACTCATTGCTATGATATAATTCCTCCACGAAGACGTAATACGTGCAAACTGTTTAGCCTACCGGCCGTTGTGTCACTATTATTAGCTAGGCTACTTAGCTAGCCATGCTGGGTGTCGTGTGTGTCAGTGTGTGTGGTTTAGCTGGTGTTTTTGACTGACCTGGTCCCTTACTGGCGAACATGTCGCCTATTTTGCAGCGTCTGTGGCAAGGGCCTTTCTCTTTTTTATTCTCTCCCTCTCTGCTTCACCTTTCCTCTTCTGACTGTCCATTTCGCCGTGTGACTTGTCTAAAATGTTATCCGTAGAGAGGCAGGTAGACGGTTGCTATGTGCGTCGCGGAGAGACCTGATGTCATTTTTGGTGCGTGCGCCCTCATGCGGGGACACTGCAGCGAGTGAGTGAGAGTCGCGCCTGATGTGTGGATTCTCCGTCAACTCATTCCTGCTTGCTATATTATTGCTGGTCAAGTTGACTATTCACCGCAGGCCAAAACGACCCGGTACTCCCGAAGGCCAGTCAGCCATTGCATAGAGGAGTGGTACATGACACCAGGCCAGACTTTCTGGTTAACTCAGAGACTTGGCTGAATCATTGTATTATGGAAACGGATGTTGCCGGTGTGGACACCAACACTTTCAGATGTGATAGACACATTACCCTGGCACATTACATCCTTCTGCGGCAAAAGAGAAAATCTAGTTTGTTTTTTTAGACTCTCAGTGTTATTACATTCCTTCCACAGACCTTTCTGTAACAAAACTACACCTTGATCTGAACAACCTGCATCCAATGCACTAGACCTGTTATCAAATGGCTCCACCTAGTTGATCCGTGGCGTTAGTACTAACTGTACCCCAATGCATTCTCGTGTCTTCATATTTGGCAACCCATTCTATGCTAATAATCAATCTTTCCTTTTTTTACATGGTTCAGTAACCATTAAAGCAACCGACACAGAAGTGTGAACCAACCGAGAAGAGGCTGTGGTTGTTACCGCTGCAGGTGCTGTAAGGAGTACTGTGTGTGGTCCAGACCAACGCCGTCCCAACACCCCCACCTGGTGGATGTTGATGTACAACTCGGTCTCGAGGTTGGCACCTGCTCCTCATGTGCTGCTTTCACCTGGGAAATATACACACTGTAACTCATGGGTCATCTGCCATAGGACAACATAGATTCTCCTATTATTGCCAAATAATTATTTTCTTTATAGTACTCACCGGAAACAACATACTCGGGATTTACCCCCTAGGACTTACCCTCTACAGGTCTCAGCCTGCTCGGACTTACCTTCCGGGACTTACCCTATACCATAAATCTACGACCGGTCATAATACAATGGGACTACTGAATAAGCTCAGGATTTTTAGGTCCGTATTCTATTATTGTTCAGTCTACGATTCTAATCTCCCCAACATGTCAAAATGAGTGGGAACAGGTGTAGGAACTGTGCCTCCCTTATTTGTTGTGCCGGCACCTGTTCTACTGATCTGGACTCTCTGGTTCGCCTTTAAATCGTGGTGAATGCTGTCGACAATGCCAACTGTTAAGTTGTAAATAACAGGGTAAAAACGAATAAACGAATAAAAGCGCAAACCAAGTTTATTCACCCAAAGGGTCAGACAGCTGAGCAGACAAAGATATATTCACACAACACTGGTATTTAACCCTTCCTCCTACACTGAGTCTCCTTCTTACCATCTGAACCGCCAATACACCTCTGTTGCTAGACAGAACTTTAGTGATATCTGTTCTTCCACACTTCATCTGACCTGACCTCTGCCCAAATTCCTTACTCCTCTCCAACTCACAGCTGTCATGTTGACTTGTACCAGACTGTGTCCCTCCTCCTTTCCATAGTATTCCTGATGTCTAACAATAACATATTATGACAGAATGTAAACAATCTACATTCCCCTCTCTCCCTCAGTGACATGAATAAGGATATTTCAGATATCCTCGTCTCAGTTCGCAGGTACTGAAGATGTTGCCACACGCAGACGCTGTGGAGATTGACAGGCCTCGACAGCCACTGAGCGTTTTGAAGCACAAACACCAGGAGATTTGGTTGCTGACAACTCTTACATAGGGTCCAACCTTTTAGTTTGTGCCTTGGATACCAACACCACCCGCTGGTGGGGGGGTCCCGAGACACAAAGGGGGGGTGATACAAGCCCAGAGCCATGATGAGCCTCATCGAGGCCGGTGGGGGGGTCAAGACCACGTGCAACCACAGAGCATAAAACAAATCTAGTTGTCAACTCCTCTATGAGAACAGTGAGGAGCAGACAGGCCCCTAGACGGGGATAATCTTAGAACACATCTAAGATATTACTGAGGTGTACAACACTGGTCATAGAAGAAGTCCAGTGGACTTCCACCTCCAGAACAAATGGCAAAAATAGTCATGCATTGCCATGTGTAGGTTCAACTACAATACAACTAGTAAAATGCTCTAATCACGTGTTCCTGTAGGATAACATTTCAGAATAAATCGCTAGGATAACTGGTCCCCTTGAGTACCAGTACCAATACCACAGTCAGTCCAGCAACAATCAGTAAGAGGGTTTAGAGACCTCACAAGTCAAATTGCTATTGATAATAGCGACAGAGGAGTTAGTAGTCACTCAGATTGCAACACGTGTAAGAAAATCTACAGAACACACATGCCACTAATAAATATAACCCTCCATTCAGGAGGAAAGTTATTAGAACTCATGAAGCATGATCACACCACGTACGACTGGTTCAGTGCTTATAGAGTACTTCCGTCGAGATGTTAGCTCCTCCATGGATAACATAGCTATGAAATAGACTTCTTCATACCTACCGCCAGTACAATAGTGAAAGACAGTGACTTTTAGTAAATCCACTACAGACTCCTTCGACACATATTACGACTGACCTCCAGGCATTGACCTGAAAATGACTTGATTACGTCAGACTCATTCTAAACAAGTTGTAGTCTACCAGGAAACTTGGTTTTCTTCCCTTGACATGAGTGCTTGTGTAAGCATAAACGCACATGTACAACGGAACATCCAATTAGGAGTTATACTAGGATCACTTAAGGTTCCGAGCAAAATACCAGCCTGGGTAAAATTTTAAATTTACCCTGGGGCCGTTGAACCTACAGCTACCATACTCACCCGTTTATCCCCAGAAGTCCATAGATCATCCTTTTAGACTGCCCAAAACGAATGCCTTACAGTTGTAGACTTACCATGTCAACATAGGATAGCGCCCTTAGCAACACACCGCAAATTAGGAACGCCCCAGATATGACATTAGACAATGCCATGATGGGGTCATTTTGCCAAGACCTTGAATGTATATAGAATACAGTCCAATTAGATGATTAAGGTGTGCTAACTATATTTTGTATCTATCTTTTGTTTTTCATGATTTTCTTTGACACTTAGGAAGTGATAGAGCCATAAACAACTTCCCCATACAACCATCAGTTAGTGCAACAACGCCCCTCATTTGGGAGGAAATGTAATGATATATTTCATGAGTGTGTGTGCGTTGTTAACTTCTACCTAAGTTACTGCCCAGATCTTCCAGTCTGGACGACCAGATGACGGGTCCGGAACAGCGATACCATTCCGGACATCCGGTGCCCATCCTTGGAGCGGCCTGCTTCATTCGCATAAACCCAACCCAGATCAATCACCAGAGGGGGACCACGACGATGGTCCACAACCAGGACAACCCACGATCATTTTTATGTTGGTTTGCAACTTGCAGGATAATCGCAAGATCGAACCCAACAAAGGGGAACCGTCATGACGTTGCCCGGTTGGGTGTGATTTATGACCCCCATAAATACCTTTCCCCCTTTTCTCCCCACTCTACAGATTGTACTCTTGGAAAGCCCTTTGTTAACATAGAGAGTGTATGGTAACATCAAAATGTTGGGGAATGGAACAATATTTCACTTCTCAACCAGTTGAAAGTGTCTGTTGGTAGTTAGAGAATATGATGTCAGATCAGTGGGTGTCTGGGACATTATATCTGATGATAGGATGACATAAATTGTATCTTGGAATGTCGACACATTCCAGTTATCAGATTCACATGGAATTGTTGTGCAATTTAAATGTTTAAATATTAAACTATTTATGAAAAGATTAAATGTAATTTTAGCTTCTAAATGAGAGAATTGTTTTCATAAGTAAACTATGCTCACTCAGTGGGCACGCCCAAGTGAACAGACATTGTTTGAGAACTATGAAACACGCCCTTCTCTCCCCCACTACAAAAGCCCGTTGACGGAAGTCAAATTTAGTTCCCGATGACGTGAGGACTGGTGTCCATATGTTTATAAGGGCTAATTTCAATGTGGAGGTGACGATCACCACGCTGGAAGGATGACTTTCTACTAGACCAGACAGAATTCAGAGTGAGCTGATTATGGCAAAATGGTATGAACTTTGAACTCTTATTCACTAATGAAGAAGTGATACATCCTAGAAGTGGAGTTGTCAGCTGCAGCTGTAAACGTACGTGGCCTAGGAAAGGACAGACAATCTCCTGAGAATGACAGTGTACTTCAACGTATCCTCTCTACAACACTACAACCAGAAAGATTCTGCAAAGGACAATGGCGATCTCTACTGGGCAAACCAGTCTTCCATCTGCGACTCACCTATCGAAGCGCAGCTCAGTGTAAATATGTATCTTGAATTTTCCTTTTCCGAATGGACGGTTATTAGAATGCATACAATTCTGTATTTACGGTAGCATAGCTTCTCAAGGTCCGATAGAGTCCCAATTCCCTTCGCCCCTCAGTCTTCCCGCTCTTTCATTCAAACCCAACCCCCTTTCTTTTGTGTAACCAGCAGTCATATTTTGCCCGCTAGGGACCTTTTATTTTATGACATGATTAGTCATCGATGTCTGATCCATCCTGTGTATATGTAATTCTGTGTGATTTAGGTATTGAGTAAATAAATAATTAAGCCAATTTTTGTATTGCTGATTCAACTTGTTAGCCAGGGTTCATGAAGAAAACCAAGATTTTTACGATGTTCAGATGACTGAATAAGGTGACGATTAATAATCGACTGCTATTGATATAAAAGATCTTCAGACCTTTAAGAGTTTATTTTGGAAAACCGCCTCTCTATAAACACTCTTCCGTGGTGCCACAGGTTATTAACTAATTAATTGTTGCATGGTTTAATTCAATGACATAATCAATCAAACCCTGGAATGAGTAGGTGTGTCCAAACTGGTACTGTAGTTGACTTGATTAAAACACATAGGATGTGTCTTTGAATGGAAAAATACATGTTTTTAACATTACAAAACAATACACACAAATCCCCCAAAATAAAAAGAAAGACATGAAGAACACATGTGTTCCATGTTTGTATTCTATGACTTCAGAGCTTCTATTTCAACTTCACAGGAGTGCTTTGAGGACATCGGCACAGCCCTGAAGCATGCCTACCCCAGTCATCTGCAACACAAACTACAGGACAGACGCATAAAGTGCCTCAACCACCTCCAAAACCAGGGAGAGGGGCTAAACACCCCAAGACAGGGATAAGAGGACCAGGCAGAGGGTGTGTGTAGCAGGCCCAGGGGCACAAAGTCCCCAAACTCCCATCAGCAACAGAATGGGAGTGCTCCTGTGTCATGTCTCTCCCCTGGTGTGTCTGTCTGATTCAGCCCTGGGAAAGGTGGCCACCGAAGGAACTACGCCCGGGAGATGATATTGGAGGACAGGGCTTACAGCTGTGTGCTCATATCATGGACGGAGGGAGGGAAAGGGAGGAAGGGACAGAGCTGGATAAAGAGAAGAGGAGTGACTGAGAGAAGAGTGTTTGGGACACCATTGTCATCGGTGTTTGGGGGAGATTGTGAGCACCGTGCCGTGTGAGGGGTGCAGTTACGCCCGGTACTGCTCAGAGGGGGGTGTGGGAGGGGCATCATCGCTGGGAGGGTCCAATCGGAGCCGAGCTCAGGGCTCCGGGGGTGATGTCACAGCTGGCACTGAGGGTGGTGTTGAAGGCAGGGCTTAAGGAGATATTGAAAATGAGGACAGTGATTCTAAACAAATCAGAGAGAAGATTGGCTTAGAACAGGCATTCTTGGGACTAATCACATAACATTTCAGCCCAAAGGAGAAGGATTCTGGGTCCAGTGATACCACGAGAGCCTTGGACAACGTTGTCGACCCCTCTGCGTGTTACCATGGCGACTCCTACATGAGCGTCTACCACCTGCTGCTTCACCTGATTAGCCACGCCCCCAGCCTGCACTACCGGTGCTCCATCACCACAGCAACGCTCTATCTGTGCCTCTGCCAGGCCAGACCTCCACCTGCGTCCTGGGAGAGTGCCTGTGTGAGCAAAAAGTACAACAACCAATCGCAGGGCCAGGAGGAGGATGAGAAAGAGAGATGGTGCTGGGTGGTGGAGCTAAGCCTGCTGGGAAGTGTAGTTCTGAGACACATGCTGAAGCTGCGGTGTGATGTCCAGGCAGTAAGCCTGCTTAGAGACACAGCTGAGTTTTTGTTTATTTCAGCATAAGTTCTTTATCATACTTATCAGTGTGTTCCAAATGGTACCCTATTCCATATATAGTGCACTACATTTTTGCCAGGGCCCATTGGGCTCTGGTCAACAGTAGTTCACAATTCAGGGAATAAGGTGCCATTTGGAAGGTAGACGTATTCAGTAAGCACAAAGAGATAAAAGACTTCCTGTGTGACCTTATACTGACCTTTTGACCATTCCATGATTTTACAGGTGACTTTACTGTGGTGCAGTCCAGCCAGGACGTGTGCATTGCCACGGCGATATTTCCCACGCTGAGTGTTCTGAACCAGTCCTGCAGCCTCAACACCAGCGTCACTTTCAGAACTACTCACACACACACACTGCTCACTTGGACTCACCTCAACCAGACCTATGCTCTTCTGATGAACTGGTTTCTGATCAATCACATCAGCCGAATATGCAGAAACCCAGTCTGAAACCCCAAACAGCAAGCAATGCCGATGTAGAAGCAGAGAGAGTCCTGTTTCCTGTTCTACTTCTCGCTCCGTGTCAGATGGAGTATCTGTCTCTATCAGAACATCCAGAGACATATCTCGTGGACAAGTGATCCTCTACTGCTATGGTGAGGAAGAGGTTCTGTCCGTCTGTGTCACGTTCCTGACCTTTTTTACTCTTGTTTTGTATGTGTTTATTGGTCAGGGCGTGAGCGGGGTGGGCATTTCTATGTGTTGTGTTTCTATGTTGGGTTAAAGGTTTGCCTGGTATGGCTCTCAATTAGAGGCAGGTGTTTGGCATTTCCTCTGATTGAGAGTCATATTAAGGTAGGTTGTTCTCACTGTTTGTTTGTGGGTGATTGTCTCCTGTGTCTTTCGTGTCTGTGTATGTGCACCACACGGGACTGTCTTGGCTGTTCGTTCGTTTGATGTAGTCTGTTCCTGTTCGTGAGTTCTGCGTGTAGTTATGTAAGTTCCATGTTCAGGTCTGTCTACGTCGTGTTTGTTATTTTGTAATTTCCAAGTGTTTTCGTATTTCGTCTTCGTGTTTCAATAAATATCATTTATGTCTAATTACCTCGCTGCGTATTGGTCCACCGATCCTTCTCTCCTCTCCTCGTCCGAGGAAGAGGAGGAAGACGACAGCCGTAACAGTCTGTCTGTTAGTCTGTCCATATGTACACTACCGTTCAAAAGTTTGGGGTCAGGTAGAAATGTCTTTGTTTTTTGAAAGAAAAGCACATTTTTTGTCCATTAAAATCACATAAAATTTATCAGAAATACAGTGTAGAACATTGTTAATGTTGTAAATGACTATTGTTACCTGGAAACGGCAGATTGTTTGTGGAATATCTACATAGGCGCACAGAGGCCCATTATCAGCAACCATCACTCCTGTGTTCCAAGTTTAGCATTTTAAAAGGCTAAATGATCATTAGAAAACCCTTTTGCAATTACGTTAGCACAGCTGAAAACTGTTGTTCTGATTAAAGAAGCAATAAAACTGGCGTTCTTTAGACTACTTGAGTATCTGGAGCATCAACATTTGTGGGTTCGATTACAGGCTCAAAATGTCCAGAAACAAAGACCTTTCTTCTGAAACTCGTCAGTCTATTCCTGTTCTGAGAAACTGTAATACTATAACTATAACTATAATAACACAGTACATCATACAACATTATTACACTACTACATATCTACAGTACAAAATGTATAAAACCACCATACAGTGTGTGGGGAGTGTGTGTGTGTCTGTGTACGTGTGTAGAGTGTGTGTGTTGGAGTGTGTGTGTGTCTGTGTACGTGTGTAGAGTGTGTGTGCTGGAGTATGTGTGTGTCTGTGTACGTGTGTAGAGTGTGTGTGCTGGAGTATGTGTGTGTCTGTGTACGTGTGTGAGAGTGTGTGTGCTGGAGTATGTGTGTGTCTGTGTACGTGTGTAGAGTGTGTGTGCTGGGAGTGTGTGTGTGTCTGTGTACGTGTGTAGAGTGTGTGTGCTGGAGTGTGTGTGTGTCTGTGTACGTGTGTAGAGGTGTGTGTGCTGGAGTTGTGTGTGTCTGTGTACGTGTGTAGAGTGTGTGTGCTGGAGTTGTTGTGTGTGTCTGTGTACGTGTGTAGAGTGTGGTGTGCTGGAGTGTGTGTGTGTCTGTGTACGTGTGTAGAGTGTGGTGTGCTGGAGTGTGGTGTGTGTCTGTGTACGTGTGTAGAGTGTGTGTGTGAGTGTGTGTGTGTCTGTGTTACGTGTGTAGAGTGGTGTGTGGAGTGTGTACGTGTGTAGAGTGTGTGTGCTGGAGTGTGTACGTGTGTAGAGTGTGTGTGCTGGAGTGTGTACGTGTGTAGAGTGTGTGTGCTGGAGTGTGTACGTGTGTAGAGTGTGTGTGTAGAGTGTGTGTGTGTCTGTGTGTCTCATCACAGTCTGTGCTGATCCATAAGGTGTAGTATGTTTATTTAATTTGTATATCATTTTTTTATTGCTTGCATGAGTTACTTGATGTGGAAATTAGATCCATGTAGTTATGGCTCTATTTAGTACTGTGCACCTCCCATAGTCTATTCTGGACTTGGGGAATGTGAAGAGACCTCTGGTGGCATGTCTTGTGGGGTATGCGTGGGTGTCCTAGCTGTGCGCCATTATTTCAAACAGACAGCTCGGTGCTTTCAACATGTCAATACCTCTCACAAAGACAAGTAGTGATGAAGTCAATCTCTCCTCTGCTTTAAACCAGGAGAGATTGACATGCATGTCATTGATGCTAGCTCTGTGTGTACATTTAAGTGCCAGACCTGCTGCTATGTGCCTCTTTGTGGCACGACCATAGTCCTGGTGCGACAAAACCAGGGCCTGTAGGACTTGTTTTGTTAATAGCAATGTCAGCATAGCATCGATTTGTTTTGACCATGACGGTTTACCATCCAGGGTTACAACAAGCAGTTTAGTCTCATATTCCACATTATTCGTTACAAGATTTATTTGACGTTTAGTGAATGATTTGTCCCAAATACAATGCTTTTAGTTTTTGAAATATGTATTACTAGCTTATTACTTGCCTCCCATTCTGAAACGGATTGCAGCTCTTTGTTAACAGTGGCAGTGATTTCACTTGCTGTGGTAGCTGACGTGTATAATGTTGAGTCGTCAGCGTACACAGACACACAGGCTTCACTTAGTGCCAGTAGCAGGTCATTGGTGAAAATTTTAAAAAGTAAAAAAGTTCAAGGGGGTGTAGACGTTCTATAGGCCCTGAAAAACAACCTTATATTATGGCTTCTGATTGGGTAAGACAGTTGAACTAAGCTCATGATGCTTTTAAATTATATTCATTAACAATCAATGGCTAATATATCATTCATTTCAAAGTCCCCCCCAAAAAATGTATTTACCAATCACAGAATGTAGCTTTTAAAGCCCTTACTTTCACTATGTTCACAGCAGAAATATTTAACATACTCTGTGAAAAGAGAGAACAAAAAGGAACTGACTTTCAAAACCAGTTGCCTTCTCACTCATTGTATGTGAGAAACAGCTCATATTTCAATTACACTCCAGACACTGCCTGAACAAGAGCTATGGATCTGTCAGCTACCATGGTAATACCACTGATCTGATTGAATCCTGGCCTAAACTCTTAGGATTTAAAAGGCTTCTAGGATTATAAATAGGTTATATTTTGATCAAACACATTTACAAAAATGAATACAAATACAAAGCACTCTAATTCAGCACCCAAGGGGCTTGAATTGTCATGCTCTACCCTTAGATTTGGCAGTGACACATTGTCCCCATGAGTGACAGAACACTGAGCCAATCACGGCGCAACTAGAGAACATTATCAACCCCTACACTCAGTATTTTCCGCTGGCTGCCCCACCACCACAACAAGTACTGCGCTAGGCTGAAACACCTGCATTTATGAGCTGCGTTACTCAAGAAAGCAAAGAAGAGACCATGTTTTTATGGAGGGTTTATTAACATAAAAAAACGTTTACATTGTTTGCAAACTGATATTTGACACTTACTACTTCTAAAATAACATGCAAACCAGGCAACCCCCTCCCTGAATGACAGGTCGCCACTACGTGGAGTGGGGTTACATGCCAAAGGAAACACATAGTCTGCTACAGTTCTATACTCTGAAAATGAGCTTGTTTCTAACCCTGCAGTTTGAGCCAAGGCTTGTATTTCACAAAGCATGATGATGATAATAATAATACACTTTATTTCATTACAAGATATTGCACTCTGGCATGCTTTAAAAATCAGAAATTAAACAGGTAAAAACGTAGTGACAAATATTGAGAACATATTGACAAAAGAACAGGATCAACCAGGTAGACTTATTAAAAACCTGTTTAAGCACTCAGAAAATAAAACATTACAGAGATACAGTATGTGTTTGATGTTCTGCTTTTTTACTAGAAGATGGATGTTGGGAATATTGTTTGGTTGGTTGATGACACAGGATTAGGAAGTGCTAGTATGGAGTTATTGCAGAACATGTAGGTGGGAGAAGTTATAGGAGGACGGGCTGATTGGAATGGAATGAATAGGATGGAGTCAAACATGTGCTTTCCATAAGTTTGATGTGATTAATACCATTACATTTTTTTTCATTTCAGCCATTACAATGAGCCCATCCTCCTATAGCTTCTTCCTCTAGCCACCTCTGTCTTGTAGGAAAGCTGAAAAGGAAATGTAAGTTATTGATAATCATTTCTGTGATACCTCTGTGTTTAAAAATAGATGGACATAAGCATCAATGTAAATATTGAAAACAAAACATGTCATTCGCTCGTTATAAACTCCTATTTAAACGATGAAAATGCCAAGTGCTTTAAATTTAAACTTAAAAGGGACAAGATAAGTTATGCATGAGTTACATGCATGTCCCCCCATTTCAACCACCTTGACAGACATGGTAACGTTACGCACATACAGTGGCGGATTTAAGTATAGGCGACATGGGCAGCCGCTCAGGACAGCATCTTGTTGGGCGTGGCACGGGGTGCCCGCACAAAAAAAAAATCATAATGGTGACATTTGCACGATTGGTTTTCTATCGCTCATTTGCACGTTACGTCAATGATATCATGTCACCTTGGGGGTCTGTAGGTCAATTAACCTTGTCGGAGTGGGCGTCCTGATTCTAGTTTGTGAGATAGACAGGCTACTGCCTGGGACGGTCTCCCACTCAGAAGTACGAGATGGGGAGGGGGCGGGGGTATGTTGACCTTAGGTCTCCCCACAGGAAGCCCAAGGTAGGGGGAGCGGGGGAATTCATTCATAATTCATTCATAATACTGTGAATATATAATTTCACAGACATATTGTTGCATTTTTTTCTGGTTTGTGTGAAATGGTTAAGAATAATATAAAACCAGTCTGCACACCACCAAGGTGAATTGGTTTAGTCTTGACTCTTAGTTGACAGTGTTGAGGGATGGGTAATGTATTGATGCTCCAGTGCCAAATCAACACATTTGTTTCTATTTGTCTTTGTTAATTCTTTTTTATATTTATGAGTCTTATTTTTGTATATATTTTTATGTTTATATAGTTTTAAATGTTGTGATTATTTATTTGCGTTGTTCCAAATGTCTGAATAAAAATTACAGTTAGTGCAGAATGGTGCTTTTTTTGGGGGTGGGGGGTGGGGGCGCTGAATGGGGGGGTTCGCCCAGGGAGCCATACAAGCTAGAACCGCCACTGCATATGTAGCAACCTATGTAGCAACCTATGCGTAAAGATCAACCGTTAACTACTTGACCTTTAATTCTCCTGAACATGGTGAGCACTTTGTTCTTGATCTCTTTAGTTTTCAGAGAGTAGACGATGGGGTTGAGACAGGGCGGGATGCACGAGGCCAGCGACAGGCTCAGTACGCGCAGGTCAGGGTCTGGTTTGATGCGCGCTAATAACCCGACCATGAAAATAGTCAGAACCGGAAAGAAGAATACCGCCACTAGAATGAGGTGCTCAGTGCAGGTGGCCAGCGCTTTCACACGACTCTCAACGCTTTTCATCCTGAACACAGCGATTAGAATACTCATGTAGGACAGAATGATGAAGGACAGTGGGCCGAGGAGGATAACCAGGCTCAGACCTGAAGCCACAGCCCATTGCAGGGTGTTGTCGTTACATGCCAGCCGAAACACTGGTGCGTAATCACAGAAATAGCTGTAGACGTTAACGGAATCGCAGTAGGACAGCCTGGTCATAATGGATGTGCTGAATATCTGTATACCAAGACAGAAGCACCAGATGACACCAATAATACACGACATACTCGTCATGGTGTTGATGGAGCCGTGCCTCAGAGGGAAACATATGGCGATCATACGGTCATAGGCGAGCACGGCGATGGAGAACGATTCCATACTTATGAAGGAATAATACACATACATCTGTACCATACACAGATTAAACGGCACAAAATTGTTCTTAGCAAGAAACGCCTTTAGCATACCGGGAATAATGCAAGTATTCAGCACCAGATCAACCACCGCTAGGTTACCAACCGCCATAAACTTGGGATTGTGGAGGCGAAGGTCCACCGTTATTATATAGATCAGAAATGTGTTGAACACGACCGACACCACGTAAACGAAAGCGAGGAAGATGAAGTAGAGGTTGGCGAAGGGCAGGGAGGTGAAGCCGATGATGTAGAACCCCGGGGGGTGGATTAGAACGGAGGAGTCGTTCCATTGCAACCTGCGGAGGAATGTCATGGCTGAGCTGGTTCCGCACACCCGCGCTACAAGTTTATGCTTGCACAGAAAAACACAAACGCTTGCTCCGTTGATGCGTAAAACCTAAAAGGAGAGAGACAGAATTAGCAATGTGTGGCTGATAAGGACTTTGTTATCAGTCATCTTACAAGTAGCAACAGCCAGTATGATAATGTCTTCACTTAAAATGGTGATTTAATCACCAGATAAATTGCTTGATTAAACTGCACTATGTTGTGCTAAGCTTACCCATGTTTTGCTAAAATTGCACCCATTTTTTTTTGTTGCTTTATTTAACTAGGCACGTCAGTTAAGAACAAATTCTTATTTTCAATGAAGGCCTACTGCCTTGTTCAGGGGCAGAACGACAGATGTTTACCTTGTCAACTCAAGGATTCAATCTGGCAACCATTTGGTTACTAGTCCAACACGTTAACCACTAGGCTACCTGCCGCCCCAACAACCAACATCCAGATTTAGCTTATAGCTTTCATTCTTAATTCAGCACCAACACTTTACAAATCCAAGTGAATACTCCTATTCTACTCTACAGCCTGCGCCTATTTACTGTGGAATAGTCCTATTCTACTCTATAGCACATACCTACTTACTGGGCACAGTGATATGGACCATGGGTCGGTCTGCTGGCTGTGTTCCACCACCACAGGTTCAGGTGGGAGAGTTGATGGTCTGGGTTGGTCTGCTGGCTGTGTTCCACCACCACAGGTTCAGGTGGGAGAGTTGATGGTCTGGGTTGGTCTGTTGGCTGTGTTCCACCACCACAGGTTCAGGTAGTAGAGTTGATGGTCTGGGTTGGTCTGCTGGCTGTGTTACTCAATGGCAGGTTTAGCTGGGAGAGTTGATGGTCTGGGTCTCTGCGCTGGTGGTCTGTGTTCCACCACAGGTTCAGGTAGTAGAGTTGATGGTCCAGGACTGTCTGTTGGCTGTGTTCCACCACAGGTTTAGGTGATGTGAGAGACTATCTCTCTGACTCTCTGTCCCTGAATCCTGCAGTAACACCAACAGCTGCATCTCTGCTGCTCTGTCCACTATACGTATATAAACCCAAAACTGTCCCCAAGAGATGTCATTAAGGAAGTTATTATCTTATGTGAGAGTTTACTTTAACGGATCCTTGGAGAATTCAACATAATGGAGTTATTAGCTACATGTATGTCTTCAAAAACAACCCACACATGACAAACCCACTTAATGAAGCTAAATATCAAGGCCTAATTATCCGTTTTTGGTCTTTAGATAATGAGAGTAAAACCCGACATAGAGCATCTTGTGGTAAGGGATTTAACTAATTGTTGTTTTTCTGCTGTTCTCCTGTTGATTAGCTTGGTTGTCTTTCCTCATCATTGTAGAACAAGTAGCCATAGAAAGGTTAAACAAATCATATCAAAGTAGATTTCTATGTGTTTAAATCAACAGCACAAATAGGCCTACAGAGCGCCGCGGCCCTGCTTGTCAGAGACAAACTCAGTTTATGAGACTGACACATACAGTGCCCTCTCTAATTATTGGCACAGTGAAGCATTTTTTATTATTTTCGCTCTATGCTTCAAGACTTTGGATTTGAAATCAAACAATGACGATGAGGATAAAGTTCAGACTGTCAGCTTTAATTTAATCCAAATTGGGTGAAACGTTTAGAAATTACGCATGTTTTTGTAACACGCTAAGTGAATTTGTCCCAATAATTTTGCTCCCCTAAAATGGGCTATGCAAAAAAAGTGCTGTAATTTCCAAAAGGTTCACCCAATATGGATTAAATTGAAGCTGACAGACTGCACTTTATCCTAATAGTCATTGTTTGATTTCAAATCCAAAGTCTTGACGTATAGAGCCAAATGAAGAAAACATGCTGCACTGTCCCAATAATTACAGAGGGCACTGTAAACCCAGTAGATAATACCAGGATTACTGACCTTCAGTCACCTGTAAACCCAGTAGATAATACCAGGATTACTGACCTTCAGTCCAATAATTACAGAGGGCACTGTAAACCCAGTAGTAAAATACCAGGATTACTGACCTTCAGTCCCAATAATTACAGAGGGCACTGTAAACCCAGTAGATAATACCAGGATTACTGACCTTCAGTCCCAATAATTACAGAGGGCACTGTAAACCCAGTAGATAATACCAGGATTACTGACCTTCAGTCACTGTAAACCCAGTAGATAATACCAGGATTACTGACCTTCAGTCACTGTAAACCCAGTAGATAATACCAGGATTACTGACCTTCAGTCACTGTAAACCCAGTAGAATATACCAGGATTACTGACCTCCAGTCACTGTAAACCCAGTAGATAATACCAGGATTACTGACCTTCAGTCACTGTAAACCCAGTAGATAATACCAGGATTACTGACCTTCAGTGCCAATAATTACAGAGGGCACTGTAAACCCAGTAGATAATACCAGGATTACTGACCTTCAGTCCCAATAATTACAGAGGGCACTGTAAATCCAGTAGATAATACCAGGATGTCACGAATACCACCGAAGGTGGCTCCCTTCCTGTTCGGGTGGCGCTCGGCGGTCGTCGTCACCGGCCTACTAGCTGCCACCGATCCCTTTTTCTTTTCGTTTGTTTTTGTCTAATTGTTTTCACCTGTTCCTTGTTGGGGTTTTGGGATGGGTGTTTATTATTATTATTATTATTTTTTTTTAATTTTATCCCCTTTTCTCCCCAATTTTCGTGGTATCCAATCGCTAGTAATTACTATCTTGTCTCATCGCTACAACTCCCGTACGGGCTCGGGAGAGACGAAGGTCGAAAGTCATGCGTCCTCCGAAGCACAACCCAACCAAGCCGCACTGCTTCTTAACACAGCGCGCCTCCAACCCGGAAGCCAGCCGCACCAATGTGTCGGAGGAAACACCGTGCACCCGCCCCCCTCGGTTAGCGCGCACTGCGCCCGGCCCGCCACAGGAGTCGCTGGAGCGCGATGAGACAAGGATATCCCTACCGGCCAAACCCTCCCTAACCCGGACGACGCTAAGCCAATTGTGCGTCGCCCACGGACCTCCCGGTCGCGGCCGGCTGCGACAGCCTGGGCGCGAACCCAGACTCTGGTGGCGCAGCATAGCACTGCGATGCAGTGCTCTAGACCACTGCGCCACCCGGGAGGCCGGGGATGGGTGTTATTTAAGTTCGTTTAGCCCGCTGGTGTGTGCGCGGGCTTGTTGTTATTTGACGTATGTGGTGTTTGTGTTCTGTTGGGTTTTCGCTGTCCGGTATTTTTAGTAACTATGGTTTTGGGTTTGTTGCACCTGTGTTTTGGGCTTCACCCGTGTTTGTAAACTAGTTACTGGACGAAAGGACATTAAAAGCGTTTTTTCCCGTTTACCTTCTGCTCTCTGCGTCTGACTCCACACCCATCACTCTCCAGACGTTACACAGGATTACTGACCTTCACTGACAATAATTACAGAGGGCACTGTAAACCCAGTAGATAATACCAGGATTACTGACCTTCAGTCCCAATAATTACAGAGGGCACTGTAAACCCAGTAGATAATACCAGGATTACTGACCTTCAGTCCCAATAATTACAGAGGGCACTGTAAACCCAGTAGATAATACCAGGATTACTGACCTTCAGTGCCTTCGGAAAGTAGTCAGACCCCAATTACAGAGGGCACTGTATCTCTATATAACAACAGACAAAGATTGCTAAATTGATCGATGGAAAGATGAAACCCTGATTGATTTGATTGATTGATTGAGTCTTCATTTTTTTCCAAAATTAGAACAGATTCTTGCCATGACGACTGGACAACACTGTTGATAAACTGAACTGAATAGAGTCTTAGTGTTTTTGGTGACTGGCTGTACTGTACCCTTCTGTCATGGCTGCAGTGACAGACCCTGTTCTCCAGGGACCTGAAGGACAATGAGTTGATTAATAACTGACACCTGGGGCCTCCCGAGTGATGCAGCGTTCTAAGGCACTGCATCGCAGTGCGAGAGGCGTCACTACAGACCTGAGTTAGATTCCAGGCTGTGTCACAACCGGCCCTGATCGAGAGTCCCATAGGGCAGCGCACAATTGGCCCAGCATCATCCGGGTTGTGGGAGGATTGTCAAGGACAATTCCTTGAACCTCTTGGCTTGGTTTTTGCTCTGAAATGCACTGTCAACTGTGGGACCTTATATAGAGAGGTGTGTGCCTTTCCAAAGCATGTCTAATCAATTGAATTGACCACAGGTGGACTCCAGTCAAGTTGTAGAAACAGCTCAAGGATGATCAATGGAAACAGGAGCTAAATTTTGAGTCTCAAAGCAAAGGGGTCTGAATTCTTATGTAAATAAGGTATTTCTGTTTTTTTCCTCAAATTAGCAAACATTTCTAAAAACCTGTTTTCGCTTTGTCATTATGGGTTATTGTGTGTAGATTGGTGTGTGTTTTTTTTGTTGGTTTAAGCCATTTTAGAATAAGGCTGTAATGTAACAAAATGTGGAGAAGTCAAGGGGTCTGAAATCTTTCCGAATGCACTGTAGACAGGTGTGTACCTTTCCAAATCATGTCCAATCAATTGGATTTATTACAGGTGGACTCAAATTGTACAAACATCTCAAGGATAATCAATGGAAATAGGATGCATCTGAGCTCAATTTCGAATACTTTCCGAATGCACTGTATACTGTTACAACATTCACACGGAGAAAAGCACCAGGAATGGATGGCTTTCCGATGGAATTCTATTCAACATTCCCATGGAGAAAAGCACCAGGAATGGATGGCTTTCCGATGGAATTCTATTCAACATTTTGGGACAAAGTAGTACCCCTATTTAAACAAATGACGACACACTCAATTCAGTGCTTCCTAGTTCCATGTATCAAACAGTTATTTCAGATATATTAAAACTAAGAAAATCTGGATTGTCCATTATGGGTTATAGACCCACAAGTTAAATAAATTGTGACAATAAAATAACAAAGCTTATAAGCAATAGAATGGCAAAAGTATAGAATGGTTTAAAGGGTATATTCTTACTGTATTAGTGTAAAAGGGTTTATTAGAAATAGATACTTAGAATCAGATACAAGAACATGTTTCAGTTTAATACAATATGCAAATAAACAAGATTTTTTAATAGTGGCTGTTGATGCCGAAAATACTTATGACCATCTTGAAGGCCTTTTCTATTCAAAACTTTGGAAGCTTTCAACTTTCCACCTGAAATAATAAATAAATACAAATATTTTGTATAAATGTCCTAAAGCAAAAATATATACAAATAATACATTATCTGATGAAATTGCTGTAGAAGAGGGATGTCCCCTCTCCACCCTACTGTTTGCACTGGCAATTGATCCGCTTGCAGAAATGATTAGTTAGGACCCAAACGTAACAGGTATCAGTATTGGTGAACATGAATGGAAACTACATGTATTTGTAGATGATCTCCTCATATACCAATATTGAAAACTCAATAACCCCTTTGCCCATTTTTTTTTTTGAATAATAAAAAATCACAGGACATAAAAGTAACGTGGGAAAAAACGAAATAATGGCAATAGGACAACATTTTTATAATAACTCGCAATCCTTTAAATGGACCACAAAAAATATTAAATACATGGATTGCTTAATAAGTGATAACAAACAACAAATACACCAAATACATTATTTTAAAAAAGTATACTCACTCAAAATAAACTTTATACGGGCAATTAAAATTCATAGAATAAAAAGGAAAATTTAACATGTTCCTAAGTCTGAGAGTGGTTTTAACCTTCCAGACTTAGAATTTATCAACTCGCTACCCAAGGTTTTTTACATACGACATATAGTTAAATGCACTAAAGAGGAACAATGGGTACATATTGAAGATGTGCATTCTCATCGACAGAATCTTTTTACGTGTCTATTTTCAAAGCATAAATGTAAGAAAATAGTTAATAACACAACATTGTTAATAACTTCCTAGTTAAGAACACAATAACAATATGGAAGAAAAATAATGGTATTCTACAAGAACCAATGTCACTCCCTAATAACTAACCTGATGAAACAATCCTTGGAAAGCGTTGGCACAAGATGGAGGGAGTGTTACAACATAATTAATGAAATGACAGTTAATGTATGCTTAATCCAGCACAAACTAATGCATATCATTTATTGTACAAGAGACAAAATTCACAAATTCTCCAGTAGAACAGCAGAGTCATGTCTTAATTGTAAAACTAACAATGAATCAATAATTGTCACGTTCCTGACCTGTTTTCAGTTAGTTTTTGTATGTGTTAGTTGGTCAGGACGTGAGTTTGGGTGGGCAGTCGATGTTTTCTGTTTCTATGTTGGTTTTGGGTACCTGATATGGTTCTCAATTAGAGGCAGGTGGTTTTCATCTCCTCTGATTGAGAATCATATTAAGGTAGGTGTTTTCACATGGTTTGTTGTGGGTGGTTGTCTCCTGTGTCTGTGTATGTTTTGCACCATACGGGACTGTTTCGTTCGTTCGTCGTTTTGTGTAGTCATTTTCCTGTTCGTGCGTTCTTCGTTACATGTAAGTTCTTACGTTCAGGTTTGTCTACTTCGTTTGTTGTTTTGTAGTTTGTGTAAGTGTTTTCGTGTTTTCCCGTTTTGTTTAATAAATATTATGTCTACAAGCAACGCTGCATTTTGGTTCAATCCCTGCTCCTCCTCTTCGGATGAAGAGGAAGAGGAACGCCGTTACAATAATCCATGCTTTCTGGGAACGCTATGAAGTCTGGAAGTTGTGGGCGGAGCTAGAAACTTGGCTGTCAGAAGTATTACATTGTAAAAGTTCTTTTAATCCGTCTGTCGGCATATTTCAAGACATGGCATATGGGGGTGTGGTGAGATGCCCAATGGGCTGGACGATTCTCATCACTCATCTTGAAAATAAGRATAATAAAAACATGGAAATCAATCAATCGGCCATGATTAACAGAATGGAAAAATCTAGTGATTTACTAATAACATTTTGAAATAGCATGGGCGACAAGAAATACAAACAATTTAAGGCCAAGTGGCAAACAATATTGCAGGCACTAGGGATTTGGGTGTGAGCAGGTCTGGGTAGATGAGATGAGATATAGTAACTTTTTGTGTGCGTCTGTAATTGTTGTTTGGATAAGTTTGTACATGGAGTGAAACGAGAAATAGTATAAAAAATTTACTGTTTGCAAAGAATATCCAATACTTGTAACGGCTGTTTTGAAGAAGAGGACCAAGGTGCAGCGTGGTACGTGTTCATGATTTTTAATAAACCTGAACACTAGAACAAAAAATAACAAAGCGGAACAAWCGAAACAGTTCTGTCTGGTGCAGACACACAAAACAGAAAATAACTATCCACAAAACACAGGTGGGAAAAGGCTACCTAAGTATGGTTCTCAATCAGAGACAACGGTAGACAGCTGCCTCTGATTGAGAACCACACCCGGCCAAACACACAGAAATAGAAAACATAGAACACAAAACATAGAATGCCCACCCCAACTCACACCCTGACCAAACCAAATTGAGACATAAAAAGGATCTCTAAGGTCAGGGCGTGACAYTACTTGAATATGTTGCTTTCTAGCCATTTAATGAACCCATATTGTACCAAGTGGGTTGACGAACAACACATCGTGTCATACAGGAAGGACCCGAGAGACAACCTTCARAGAAAGTGAAACATAATAACACACCTTGGTATGTTGTGTTTGGTTATAGTGATGCACAATGACTGAAGCTAATGTATATAATAACAAACAGAACATGTCCTCTGACCCCAAAACTTGTCTTCTCCCCTGCTTTTCGAGAAAAAAAAAACACACACGCATGCATTGCTCCTCCCCCTTTCTCCTCTCTCTCTTCTCTCTCTCTCTCTCTCTTCTCTCTCTCTCTCTCTCCCCTCCGTCTCTCTCTCTCTCTCACACACACACACACACACACACACACACACACACACACACACACACACACACATACACACAAACAGAGAAATGGGACAATCCCTTACGACCCCTGACAAAACAGGATTTCTCTAATCTCTGCTTTTGTGACTTCCTGTGTAGTGTTCTAATTAGTTTTTTTGTTTTGTTATGTCATCCTAGGGGAATGCTGGGTAATGACCTTGCCTGTAAACAAACAATCTCTTTAGTGTTAATTAATCTGGCTACAATGAACACCCTATGCTCTCTGGCAATTATAAAAGAAGACACACACACACACACAGAGCCCCTTACTCCTGGGCATTGAGCAAACTTCATGAAGCCCTCATTTACTTTAATGAGCAGTAATTATAAAGGGAAACACAAACACACACACACACCACAGTAAAAGTAGCACCCTGATTATGTAACCTTTGGGAAGGCCAGAGATTAACCTCCCCTCTGTCCAGCAATAAGGACTCTGCCGGTGTAACCCTTAGGAAGGCCAGTGGTTAACCTCCCCTCTGTCCAACAGTAAGGACTCTGCCGTGTAAACCCTTAGGAAGGCCAGTGGTTAACCTCCCCTCTGTCCAGCAATAAGGACTCTGCCGGTGTAACCCTTAGGAAGGCCAGTGGTTATCCTCCCCTCTGTCCAACAGTAAGGACTCTGCTGGTGTAACCCTTAGGAAGGCCAGTGGTTAACCTCCCCTCTGACCAACAGTAAGGACTCTGCTGGTGTAACCTTAGGAAGGCCAGTGGTTAACTCCCCTCTGTCCAGCAATAAGGACTCTGCCGGTGTAACCCTTAAAAGGCCAGTGGTTATCCCCCTCTGTCCAACAGTAAGGACTCTACTGGTGTACCCTTAGGAAGGCCAGTGGTTAACCTCCCTCTGACCAACAGTAAGGACTCTGCTGGTGTAACCCTTAGGAAGGCCAGTGGTTAACCTCCCATCTGTCCACAGTAGGACTCTGCTGGTGTAACCCTTAGGAAGGCCAGTGGTTAACCTCCCCTCTGACCAACAGTAAGGACTCTGCTGGTGTAACCTTAGGAAGGCAGTGGTTAACCTCCTCTGTCCAACAGTAAGGACTCTGCTGGTGTAACCCTTAGGAAGGCCAGTGGTTAACCTCCCCTCTGTCCACAGTAAGGACTCTGCTGGTGTAACCCTTAGGAAGGCCAGTGGTTAACCTCCCTCTGTCCAACAGTAAGGACTCTGCTGGTGTAACCCTTAGGAAGGCCAGTGGTTAACCTCCCTCTGTCCAACAGTAAGGACTCTGCTGTGTAACCCTTAGGAAGGCCAGTGGTTAATCTCCCCTCTGTCCAACAGTAAGGACTCTGCTGGTGTAACCCTTAGGAAGGCCAGTGGTTAACCTCCCTCTG